>NC_142081.1:160492427-160645771 GCF_054644295.1 Miniopterus natalensis | reverse complement strand
AAGGCCACATTAAGCACCAGAGCTCAAAGTTGAACTCAGAATAGCTGTCTCTAAAGCCTTTCCATATGTTAATATAGCAAATAATAATGGTTTCTTTAATTGATAGCTGCTAAGCATTCTAGAAGCAATTAGTATAAGAAGGAAGCCATTGCTTTCAATAGAAAACGTGTATGTGTATGTAGTGAGCGGGGAGATGAAGATGAAGATGAAGAGAAAATCCAAGATGCGTGAGATACTGCTTCTGCCAAATTAAGCAAACTCTAATTTTCTTAACATTTTTTGGTGTGGTATTTAACTCTTGTAATATAAAGAATTAAATAACCAAATTGTCAAGTTTAATTAATTCAGCGATTGCAACATAAGTATACCTAACTTACTTGAGGCCAATTATAGATTTCAACTGCATAATATATTTGAACAGAAATAAGTCATTCACAGAATATAGTTTAAATACAAATGGAGATATATTCTGGTAATTTTTCTAATTTATTATGATAATAAAAAATATATCTGGAAATTTATGAGTGAATAAATAAAGATTTCAGAATTATAAAGGGGGATTTCAATTTGGAAAATTTCCTCTTATGCATATAAAGTCTCTCTCTTCTTTTTCTTTCTAGCCATGCAGCACACTAATAGCCAGAATTATCTGAAGGAGAACTTGAGAGACATGTGAGTTTTATTATCAAAATTATTTTGTCTGAAACTTAAATCACATTAATTATTTGGGGGGAGGGGAGTGAGACAATGAGGTAACAAGAATGATGGAGGAAATGGGTTCAGTTCTATCTTTAACACTGAGTGTCATGTTTCAGCATTAGCATTATGGTTGCTCAGTTTCTTCAGAAATCCACTTATGAAGAAGTACAAACCATAGTTAAAGAGCTACTAGATTTTGCAGAGAAATGCAAGAGCTTCAAGCTACACCAGTCACCTTCAGAATGCTCTTATCAGCTGGTATGTGAGTCATCTTCTGCCTCTCTTTCTCCCTCTCTCCCTCTCTTAAAACTAAATTGCAACCAAAAAATGTCATTATAAGGAGGGCTCATTGAATAAATTGGTTGGGGATTGTAAGGGAGCAATAGGCACATGGTTCATACTCAAGATATAATCTTTGTAGGCTTATAAACTTACAGTTTATCAGTTCATCTCTGGGACTCTTTGAACCAAACATTCAAGAGAATGAATTATAGCCTAGAATGTCAATTTGTTAACTTAAGTTGGTTGCTCTGCCTCTGTCACTAAAATACTATTGTCTGAAATCCTTGTATAAAGGTTCCTGGGAAATTGAAGTACTAATTTTAAAATTTTTGTTAGAGTGTAAGTAAAAGAAGAAAGAAGTGAATAGCATTATGGGTTCTTTTCCCACTTAGTAGATAATCTTGGGAATTACTATAGTATCTTTAAAGTATGTCTACCTTGTGGTTAACAAATTCTTGATAAACACTAACATTCTATCATCTATCTATATCTATCTATTATCTATCTATCATCTATCTATCTATCTATCTATCTATCTATCTATCTATCTATCTATCTATCTATCATCTATCTATCTATCTATCTATCATCTATCTATCTATCTATCTATCTATCATCTATCATGTATCTATCTATGTATGTATCTATCTATTTGGTCAATTATTCTCTTGACAAATAATTTAAAATACAAATGAGTAATTTTCTTCTTTATTTGTAATAGTTTTACTCCATCTTCTTGGGGCTAAAACCTACATTTTATTAGACTATGTAAATATAGTCTAATATGGTCTTATGAGAAACAGATTTTAAATGAAGTACTTCTATCAGTGGCTAGTCTTACATGTTTTGTAGTGATTTTTTTCCTATTTCCATTTCAAAAGATGGAAATTTTATGCCCCTATCCCCCAAATATAAAACATGTCATTTGAGGCTTACAGCATTCCACGTATTTACTGCCATTGAAAGATACTTAAAACTAATTGAATTATTACATTTTCATTAGAATATTTGACACTGATTACACATTTCTTTAGAGTTCAATTTTTAAAATAAGTTGCCGTGGAAACAAAACTAGGAAGCAAGGAAAGCAAGCTACTATATATTTATTGGTAGATAATTCTCATTAAAAATACCTTGATTTCTTTAGGCCCTAGACATTCTGGTTTATGTTTATTTTAATACCTGTGAGCTGTAGGAGGATGAAGCAATTACATAGGAAAGGAGGAAATAATAAATTCTATTTGGTCAATGTCCCATATGTGGGAATTTAGACTTAAAAACCTAAAAGGCTTTTGCTCAAAAGAACTATGTCCAGGGACTATTAGATACAAAGTGTAACATTCTGCACTCAATTGCCTTTAAAAAAAATAATAATTCCTTACCCTTCCTGTGGTTAAGAATGTAGAGCACACATGCTTCCCCTTTAAGTTATTATTTCCTCCTACAGATGGCCACCTTCTTAGAACATATTTGTAATAACCAAGGAATGGCTGACAAACATGTGTTTTCTGACTGTTGCAACATAAATAACACAGCAAGACACAAGTGCTTCCTGTTAAACAAAAAAGATCATGCAGATTTTTGGGAAATAGAGCAAATTCCAAATCCTGAGCAGATCTGTGACATGAACAAAGACCATCAAGTGTCAGTGAAGAAGAGGTATGTCATTTCCCCTTGCCTTTGTCTTTGAAGAAAGGTATTTTCAAATTTTGAAATCAGGTCTTTTTTTACATAACAGCCTCTGAGAACACAATGCTTTATTACATGGAATTAAAGGGAAAATTTGAGCTACAATATCTTTTTTCTTCCTCTGAATGATAATTATCGTCTCAGTGAACTCAACAGGGTATGAAAATGTCTGTGCCATGAAACATTAAAAGTGATCAGGGCCTGTAATGGGCCCATCTCCTTAAGGGTTAGATCAGTCAGACCAGGAGCAAATGATGTTGAAATGTTCAGTCAAGTAGGTAAAGCAGAGTACTGGAGACAGAGAGCACATAGCAGCTCAGGCACGGGGCTGGCATTTGGGACGTGTATCTGAAAGGCATGGACAGAGTCTGTCACTGGGACCCTAAGAATAAGTAACAAGTGTAGATGTCAGAGACAAGTTTTGTACTCAAGAACTCTGATTCAACTCTGCACCAGATGACGGGTGGACAGGATGACAGTGCTGAATAACGGAATTCTTTCAATTCAGCCATAAAAGGGAAGAATTGCCCCAGCAATTACCGAGCCTTCAAGAAAAAATTAAATGGCCTCAGCCACTTAAGGAGGAAGGACTAAGGGACAGGGATTGAGCAGGTTCCCAACTTGTCTGACATTAGGAGCAACCAAATGGGAACCGAAATATGAGCTTGGCTACCTAGCTGTAGTGCCATCCACCATAGGTGAGAACTGTAGAATCAGATTTGGACTGAATATTCAGAGATTAAAAAATCTAACCAATACTCAGGCAGTGCATTTAACCTCTTTTTGAATATTTACAAAAAAGTCAGTAATTAAGGAGTTATTTTATATGCTAGTTTTAACTTAAGTGCATACAACTATAAATCTTCAAGGGACAAACAACTTTCTAACTGCTTGCCTCATAATTATAAGCCAAGAACTTTATTTAATTCTCAATGAAGGAAACAGTAATTTATATCAAATCTGGATAAAAAGTCAGCTATTTCGGACTAAAAAGATAGCATAGCAACTTTCTTAGTCTAGAAAGAACTTTCGGATGATCTTGAGAGACTTTTCTTCACCCATGAATAGCTTCTAAATTCAATTCCTCTGCACTTGTGTACAATCCTGCATTTACAACTCACTTTAGACGATTGAACTTTCTGCTGTCTACTACTTATACAAGAATGAAAAGTTTTGATTACTGATTTTCTTCCCCACAGGCCCGGAGGTACCTTTGGTTACCTCATGGGCACTTGGAATGTCTGACTAACCTCACAGTGATCTATCTATTGTGAACATTTGATTCATTTAAGTATAGTGCTATCTCATCTCTTTCACCATGATATTCTAAATGTTACAGGTCAACAAAACTAAATGAGCTTTAAGTTTTTAAGAAACAGCATCAACACATTTTCTTGAACTCCAAATTACACAACTTTGGGTTTGTCAAATTATAGGTACATTTATGAAACTTCAAGAAAGCATCCATTCTTATATGGACCCACTATTCTGACCATGTCTACTTGCTATGAAACAGCTGTTCAGTCATGTTGCCAAGAAGAAAATAGGACTGAATGCTTCCAGATAAAGGTAAGATACTCTTATGTCAACTGTCATTTCGAGTCTTGCTATGCAAAGTGTGGACTGTGGACCAGCAGCGTAACCATCACCTGGGAGCTTGTTAGAAAAGCAGAATCTGAAGCTCTCCTTTAGACCTACTAGACAAGACTTTATTTTAACAAGCTACCAAGGCAATTTGTATAGTCACTTATATTTGAGGAGCACAATCGAGCATACATATTACTTTATAATAAATATTTAATATTTCAGTTACCGTAGCTATATAACAGAACACCCCAAAATTGAGTGACTCAAAACAGCAATCATTTTATTATCTCTCATGATTTCTGTGGGTCAGGAATTCAGGAAGGACTCGTGGGTGGTTCTACCTCAGGGTCTTTCATGCAGTTATAGTCAGACAATGGTTGGATCTGGAATTCTCAACACTGAAGCACCAGGGGGCTGATTCAACATCTCTTTCTTCTCATAAAATCTCAGGGCCTCTCCAAGCAGTCTCTCTGCTGTTGACTTAAGAATGTAAAAACCTGTAGAGAATTTTTAAAATAATTTATTTGAGCCAACCTGATGACAATGCTAGGAAACAAAATCTCAAATGCTCAGGAGAACGGCAGTTTTGCAGTTTCTTTAATACATTTGAAATTAAGGAGGGAATGTAAAGATTACATGAAAGTGGGAGAAAGCAAGGCAGGATGGGATTACAAGATAGTCGACAAGGTTCTGTGACTAGATTCTTGAGCGCTTCCAAGGGCTCTGAAAAAGAAGCATTTCAAAGGTGTTAACAGAGATGCCCAGAAACCATGGGCAGGGCTTGCTTAAGGAAAAAATAAACAGTTTGCTAAAAAAGTTATATGCCTTTTAGCAAAAAGCTGCTCACCATATCATGCCCAGTTAAGAATTTATGATCAGATCACTCTGTGAGGTTACCCTTGGTGAGATTTATTACAGCGCCCCTTCTTTGTCCACACTGCCCTGACTAGTTTGGGCTTCCTTACAGCATGGCAGCCTCGGGCAGTTGGATTGCTTACCTGTGGCCAAAGTCTTCAAGAATGAATATTCTAGTGGATAAAGCAGAAACTGCATGGCCTTTCGTGACCCAGACGCAGAAGTTACTTCTGCCATATTCTATGGTGGAAACACCGCGAAACCTCACCTGTTTGAAGTGGACAGTACATTATACCTCTTGATAGGAGAACTGTTAACATCTCATTGTAAGAAGAGCATGGGATAGAAGATATTGTTGTAGCCATCTTTGGAATATACAGCCTGCCACACTAAATTTTAACCATGTGGCCTTTTCTCTGTCATTAAATAGATGTAAATAGCTGTAAAAGTGATTAGTTTCATGATTAAAGTACATTTTATCTGTGCTCATTAAAGGGTCTAAATATCAAATAAAATAACCATTTTTACTAGAGGGGGCACCAGATGGATTTTCGAAAGGTTGTGCTGAAATGAGTAGCCGTTTGATAAGCGGGTGGATGAATTCCTCAGGCTAAGTGCAGCCCCTTCTTCCTCGCTGTCTGCTTCTATCTCTTCAGAGAGATTTTATCTCTTATTCCTCTAAACTGCTATTTCTCTGTTTGTTGGCATCTATTTCTCCTATCGAGCTCCTCATTATCTACCTTGCATAAGATATTAATATTTCTAAAGAGTTTCTGGCATACGCTAAATATGCAATAATTGTAGTTATTATCGTTAAAGCTATTTAAATCTATATTTTTACCTCCCTCTGCATTCTTTCTCTTGGTGAACTCCGATTCCTTCAGAAACCAATTCTGAATTCCTGGCAGGACAGTCTTTTTCTTTTCTTTTTTTTTTTGCTTTTGGTTTCATATTAATCAAAAGCTAAAAAGAAATGATCATGAATGATCATGCAGACTTACGTCTCATTACCTGACAGAAAAAATTACATAACCAATTGTGCAAAAATTGTGTCTATGATCAGACACAACTTTATGAACTAAGTACTCAAAAACTCTCTTATGAAGAAATAAGGAAGCTTGTTGGTATTTAATTTCAAATGAGTATAATACAACAAAATAAGGATAAAAATAATTATAATTAATTATAAAAATATTATTATGATTATTGTGCCAATTTTGTGGTTTGAATATTCCCTTTGTATACATTTTCTAACTTGTTCTTAAAAATAATACTATAGCCCGGCCGGGCGTGGCTCAGCGGTTGAGCGTCGACCTAGGATCCAGGCAATCGGGGTTCGATTCCCTGTCAGGGCACATGCCCGGGTTGCAGGCTGCAGCCGATCAATGACCCCCTCATCATTGATGTTTCTCTCTCTCTCTCCCTCTCCCTTCCTCTCTCTGACATCAATAAAAACATATTAAAAAATAGTTCTGTAAGGTGCAGTTAGCCAAAGCAAAAATATTATTTGGTCAGTATAATGTTTTCAGTGAAAATATAGAGCTTTTCTGAAATTTTAAACTATTACTTATATTCCTACCACTCAGCGCTATCAAAGTTGGTATATTTCCTTTTATTTATTTTTATTTACAGACTTTATTTTGTAGGTTGTTGTGGTCACACTGAATATAGATTTTTGATGAGAGGTTTAAACATCTTACTTTTTATTAGAAATACACATTTTTCAAAAATACTGTGCTATGACTTAGTTAACCCTCTCTCTGTTGAGACATTTTATTTGTCTCTGTATTTTTGCTATCATAAAACATACATGAGTTTTTGAGTAATTAAGTTTTTATTTATTTAGAAAAGTTTATTTGCAGTAGTTTCAAAAGTAAAATCCTGAGTTAAATAATATGAATATATTTTTGGGGAACTTCATTAATATATGTTGTGAAACTGAAGCATTATAGACATATCTATTATTATAGGTAATACCAGGAGGCATGTCTGAGGTGGTAGTTAGTAACTTGAATAAAACCAAAGTACAATGTAAGACATATTGAATATATTCTGGGGCCTCTTTGGACTTTCCTTCACTGCTTCTTGCTCTCATTTATTTTCCAGATGTTTGATCACTGGAACAAGTGATGTCTGGGGAAGAAAGATGCTATTTTATGAAACACACACAAAAAGCCCCCAAAGTATGCTGTTGTATTTGGCCTCTTTTAAATAAGACACTAAAAACTTTGTGATTTTGGAGAGATACATAATTTTTTACCCTTCTTTCTTCTTTACTAATGATGAAGTTAACTTTTTCCATACTACCATATTTCTTTGATGAGTTGTTTCTCTAATTACAGCTACAACCCATCAGAAAATACATTAGAGGAATATCTTTGAGGCATCACCATTTATGTGAAATTGGGATTCAATTCAACCACAAAGTAGCAAAAGCAGTGTAAGTTACCTATTTAGATTTGTGGATTTGTTGCTGCTGGATCACCCCTGCTGATTTAAACTCATTAGAAAAATCATCTAATAATATCTCTCGGCACAAACCTGGTTCCTTTCTCCACACACAGGGCTGTGCATGAAGTCGCACAGTCCTCAAGCCCACCCTTCATCTCCTCCCGCAGCTTCTTCCATCTGCTCAGACCCCTCAGCCTCTTCCTCAGGGCACAAACGATTCCATGTGCTCCGAAGCAGGCATGCAATTGTTCTGCATGGGAAAGCCTGGAAGACAAGAGCTATTCTGCTCTTGGGGAAGATAGGAAAAATTCTGGCTCCAGTGTTACATAGAACAGAAAGCCAGAGGCGTTTTGGGGGGTGGGGATGGAGGGGAATGAGGCGGGAGAAGAATTTGATGTTCTTCACTATGTCTCTTTCCTGGCTCAGATTGTGTTTCTGTCCAAGTTGACCCCTGAAGATATGCATCTACCTTATATCACCTCCTTTCCCAACTGAAGATAACATTGGGCAGCCTGGAAGCTCAGTTCTCCTTATAAGGCAGGCTGCTTTCCCTATTTCCCAAGAAATTTCAGGGATGTTGCTCAGTTGTCAACAGAGAGGGGCAAGGGAGACCAAGGCCTCCTGTCTTGATGCCTTATTGTCTTGATGAGGAAGAATTTTATTTGGAAAGTCAGATCAGATAAATATCCAATTACCTTTCTAAGCAACTCAACTCCTTAACAACAATTTAAATGATTAAAATGACTATAGTATCCATGATTATGAGTTGAATCATGGATTCTTTGGAATGTTATATCAAGTTTATTTTGTGACTTAGATCTTATATGGCTCTGGGTGCCATCATAGAAGAAATAGAAATAATTTAGAATACACTCCCTTCACCCTACATTTGCAAATGTGTTTCTATCCTTTTGGTTACTCAGTGAACTAGAACTAATTTTAGAAATTATCTAATTCACAATATTGTTTAAAATATTTTCTTTTTTCAGGGAACTGGTTCTGTTGACTAAAAAACAACCTAAAGCCAGCTTTTCTGAAATTGCCAGACTGGCTGCTGATGTTAAAAATCTGCATCAGACTTGTTGTGAAGGAAATGCAGTAGCATGTGTGCTTGGCAGGGTAAGATCATCTGGTTTCTTAAAACTCACTTCGGCCTTTAAAATACTTGTAATTCTTACCAGAGGGGAAGAGGAATTGGGGGAGGGTGAAGAGCCTAAAGGGGTCAAATATATGGTGGCAGAAGGACACTAGACTTCGGGTGGCAAGCATGCAAGGCAACGGTGTATCATAGAATTGTACACTTAAAACCTGTATAATGTTATTAACCAATATCACCCGAATACATTTAACTTAAAAAACTTGTAATTCTTAAATAAAGGTGATAGTGGTATACAGTGTGTCTAAAAAGTAATTATCATTCATCAGGTTTTGGTATTCAGTTATGCTAACTTCTAAATAATGAATTAGAATTTTTTTCCTTTTAATTTTCTGACATAAATTGAATAGTATTGAGACTTACCTTTCTGTGAAGGTTTGAAAGAACTTGTCTGTGCAATGAGCAGGGATGAAGACAAACTGGTGTGACAGCTTTCTCTTACCTCTAAGATCCTTTACATGTAAAGATGAATGGTTATAGAATGCTCCTCCTCTTCATTTGTTTCTAAATAACTTCTATTTGTCCTTCAAGATTCAAATTGTTCAAGATCTTTGCTCTGACCTCCATCTGGTCTGGAATGCAAATCTTTTTTTTTTCTTCCAAAGCATCATATATACACGTTTCTTACAACTTCTGTTATAATGCATTATTACTGTTTAATTATTTGGCGCTCCAACTAGATTGTGAGTAGCTTAAGTGTAGAGACTAGCTTATTCATACACACACACACACACACACACAATTATTTGTGTGTATGTATTTATGTATAGTTACATGTTAAGTATGTAAGTATGATAGTAATATTACTGTAATATATATAGCAAATGACAAATATTTCTTAAATTGAGATCTTACAACAATAGCAACAATAGCAAGACAATAAAACTCTTTATTTGCATTTTTTTGAGCTAAACATGGAAACTATAATATGATCTGTTTCCCATTAACTTCTTTAAGAGATGTTAAAAGAGACTGTGACACTTGAGTAAGGTCAAATAGAGAAGATTTTCTTATTAGAATGAATCACTACAAATGAGTTTTGGGGCCCCTCAGTTTGCCAAGGATAGAGCAATGTAAGTTGCAAAGTTTTTTCTCTGGTTTTCTTCTAATTACAGTAAATAAATAAGCTTAGAATCAAGTCATCAAAAATAACTGCTCCCTTTTATGTTGCAGAGCCAGCTTATGAACTACACCTGCTCTAAACAGGCTGTCCTATCCAGCAAGATCACTCCATGCTGTGCGCTGCCGGTGCCATTTAGAGGGGAGTGCATTATCAACTCCGAAAATGACAATAAACCTGATCTTTCATCCCTGCCGCTCAGCAGGTTTACGGAAGACCGATTTGTATGCAAACAATTCACTGACAAGCAAGATGATTTCCTACAAGAGTAATATAGAGTTTTGTAAAATCTGTCTTAATGATGGGATATTATATTTATGGATTCTTTGGAATATTGTATCGAGTTGTAAACTTAAATGATGACAGAGTTTAGCCAATGATGTAAATGAGTGATTAAGTGGGAAATGTGATCAACAGGAGATGTTTTGTGGAGTCCAAAGTTGGCAGGTTCTGGGTGGTTAGGTCTACTGCAAGGTCTACTGGGAGATGCTGAAAGCCTTTTGATTTTTAAATGTTCACAACTAATACAGAAATTTTTAAAAAATGTAGTGGAGGGCATTTGTTTGCAACCCTTGCTCTAACAGACTTAGAGTCCTGTCTAAGTAAGAGATTCAGATTGATATACCTGGTCAGCTATTAATTTAATACCTGCTACCAAAGCCATGGTGTGGCTTTTAAAGATTAGAGATATGAATGGAGTATTTATATCTCTGGTGTCCATTCAGAAGTATGTGTTATTTTGTGCATAAGACAAACTGATTTTAATATGTAATATTAAGGCAATATTGCTGTATGGCTGAAATAGTTCCAGAGTCACTTTGTGTAGTGTTATTTGGAGCAACTACATTCTAACAAAGTATAAGATTCTGAGATTTCTTTAAAGTTTTTGTAGAATGTCCATAGCTGTATTTCTGAAATTGCATTTGATACTGGCTTAAAAAGTAAATGTTACTTCCTGAACCCACTTATTCCTAAACTTGCATTTGGTACTGAACAATTTGATAGGCATAGCTTTCTAGTGGAATTCACATCAGATTGTGAGTTGGGAGACTTGAGTTCCAGTCTAGCTTTGTCATACATGAGTTTTGGAATGTAGGTCAAGCCAATAAATTTCTCCAGGCTTTTGAGTTCCAACTATAAACTGAGGTGGTTGATAAGATGACTTTTAAGATGTCTCCTGTGATTCCATGATTCCTTTGAAAATATTCTAGAGTCTAAATTTCTTTTCTTATAACCCCCCAAAATGTGTAGACTATGCATGACCTACTTACACTTGAAGGTATATATGGAAAAGAGGGGAAGATTCTGATTTAATACCTAGCCAGCACTTTCTTTAAAAAAGAATTGTAATACTTATGAAATCTCACCTCAAAGGTCATTGAGAAAAATGTGTTCTTACCCAAATACTTGAAATTAATTTCTCGTGAAAGTAAGTAGGGACCCTGAGCCAAGAACTTTAGAGAAATCATATAATTTTATTGATTTGGTTTCCTGGTCTCAAAATGTAGTCAATAAAACCACCTTGCCAACCTCCCAAGGTTTCCAAATGTCTTAAGGTCAGTTAAAATATTAAATAAGTTTCATAATTATAATTGGCTTTTGAAAGAAAACTCGTAGCCTTTGAATTTTACTGTTTACTTTCGAATATGTTTCATATGGATACAGGTTTCTTTATGAATATTCAAGAAGACATCCAGAGTTGGCAGTTCCAGTGATTTTAAGAGTGGATACAGTATATCAAAATTTATTGGAAAAATGCTGTAAATTAGAAAATCCTCTGGAATGCTATAGACATGGGGTAAATGCCTTTTTATTGTTTAACCTGTTACTTGTGAGGGATTACAAACAGAAAAACGTACAGTGCTGTTAGTGCCATACTTTTGTAAGATTATGCATGTTCTTGCTAAACGCAAGCACAGTTCATGGGACATCATTGCCGCCTGGGCCAAAGGCCGCATCATCATAGCGCGACTCTGTGCAGGTTATTCTCTTAGAGTCTGTGCTTTGTGGAAGCGTCACTGTGCACTCTCCTCTTCAGAGTGAAGGTCTGCTTGGCACAGTAGCAGGTAGCAGGACACCGCGGACTCTTAGGGAAGGCTGACTGTTTCTACTAAGCAGGCCTGGAAACTGTCCTTATTTCAGGCCAGAAATCATATTGCTCACAGGCAGCAGCTCCTGTTATGCATTTGACATGAAAAATGCAGGTGGCCTTACAGATCTGACTGGGTGACGACTGGTTTTCACGGGTTACCAGGAAACAGGTTGCCCTGGCTCGTGTTACTCTAACCAATGGCTTACATATTTATAGAGTGTGGGGTGGGGGTGGAGGGTGAAGGGACTCTCTTGACCGGTCTAGGCACAGGGAGGTACCCTTAGCATCCTCCCGTTCCCAGAGACAAGGAGAAACGAAAGGGACTGAGCCTCCTGTAGGTTAGCACCCCCTGGTGGCACGGCCAGCAGACCTCCGCTAGAATCACTGTGATAATAGGGCCTCACAGGAGCAGGGTGTTAGATTAACACGGCGACTTTATAACCGTGTTCCATTTGGCCCTCATAACAGCTTGGTAACATAGGTGACGCCAGAAGTGCTAGCAACATTTTATAGATGGGGGGAAATTATGTTTCAGAAGGCTCCGAGGACTGCCCGGTGCCACATGGGCAGGAAGGACAGGGCTAAGGGTTAAGTCCAGGCAATAGTTTATGTGTCTGGCAACATTCCCCCTATAATAAACACTACTTACTAGGATCAGGGACTGGGTTTGGTTCTCCTACCAAAGTGCCAAGCCTGCAAGGTCACGTGTACCTTCCCACCGGGATTTATTTTTGTGGTTCAAGAACTCTTTGAATTTGCAGTTATCTCTGAGAATTCCTTTGATTTATTAATGTGTATTTATGCAGTATTTTACCCTATTCAAGGCTGGTACATGTTTTTATTACACCACGACTTCTTAGTACATATCTATATTTCTATACCTATATCTTTATCTCTATATTTGCTATTTATGTAAAAAGGTGGCATTGTTAAAAATAAACAATAAACACACACACACACATACACACACGCTGACCAATTAACCTTACATTTATAAACTACCTTTAATGATCTTTTTTTGTCTTGATGAATAAATGATTTGCCTTATGCTTGTAACATATGTCATTTGATCACAAATGAGTTTTTATCACGGGAAACTGAGTATCAATCTCACTGTCCCATTTTTTTCTCCACAAAGTACAAGCCATTCCTGTTTTAGCAAAACGTGTTTTTCAAGTTTTGTTCACTCAGTAAGTACATAAAGCCCTGGGTTTAGGGAAACAGCTACATTAAACTCTTACAGAAGATGGTTTTGCAATCTTACCTGAAGATATATTGTTGCAATGATAGATAAACACTGATTATCTTTATTTTTCAGGAAGGGATGTTCCAAAGAGTGGTTCGTGAAAGCCATGAACATGTTAAAAATCATTGTGATTTACGTGAGAAATTAGGAGATAGTAACTTCCATGACAGGTATGCTTGTAAGATATTGTCCAGATTTATACTTGTTTAGTGAGTTTTTGTTAACTCCTGATGCTAAGCTTTGCAAAGAGTTTACATTCAACTTTAAAATCTCAGAGGCCAAGGAAAAAGTTAGTTCAGAATTAACCTAGCTATCTTTGTCTGCATACGATAGATGTCCACATAACTTTGGGTGCTTTTACTGTTTTCCAGGCCAGATTCCAGATTCCAGATTCCAGTCAATGCCCAGAGGTCAGGGAGCCAAGCAGACCCTGGCTGCCTTCCTGCAGTCTCACAGGGGCCCTTCCCTCACACCTGGACAGTTAGTTTAGGGCTTTGCCTGCGATTTTGAATCAAAGCTGCAACAGAGATCTATTGTAGGGTCCCTTTGTCCATTTCCAATCAGGTCCATAAAGCAAATTTAGCATTTTCACCACTGAGAGTAGAGATGAAACAGATACCTTAGTTATTTGCCAGAGGAACACATAACAACTTATATGCAGAGAGATTGGTATATCCCACTCTATTTCATAGGTTAATATATCAAAAAAACAAAAGCCAAAATTTAGGAATCTTTAGGATCACACTGAGATAGTCTATTTAGAAACAGAGTATTGAGGAAAAGTTCAGTTTGATATAGTGTCCTGCATTATTGATCTTAAATTAAATGTCCAGAATAATGGATCCAGAAAAAGTATTCTTGTTCCAGAGAGAATATTTGGTTTATTACTTTTCTTTTATGTTGTATTCAGCTGCTAATGTCTAGTTTAAGGATTAGATCTGTGGTTCCCAAACTTTATAATTACCTGGAGGACTTGTTAAAAGTTTCTGATTCCAAAGTCTGGGATGGGGCCTGAAGATTTTCACTTCTAACAGGTTGCCAGGAATGCTGATACTGCTGGTCCAGGAGTCACAATTTGAGAACCACTGGATTAAGTTTATGGTTTCACTGGATGTTCTAGCTAAATCCTTCCTCCAACTCCATTATAATATAAATGCAAGAATTGACTCTGACTCCCTCCACCCCCTCAAATCCAAGTCTGTAGAGTCTTTCTCTTTAAAAATCTCTCTTTATAGCCCTCAATTCCCACCAACACTCTTCTAGTTCAGGCTACAATAATTTCTCAGCTGCATTTTTGGAATGGTCTACAAATTTTTTCTTCAATCATGTTTTCTTGTGCCCACCTCCAATCCATTCTTTATACACCAACCATAATTATCTTAAAAACAATGTAAATCTAATTCTGTAACTAAGCTATCTTTCCTCTCCTCTCTACAACCACCCCCCAATCAAGAAAACAAAAATCACATTCAATGACTTCCCAAATGCTCCTCTCCCACTTTCCTTTCCCTCTACCCAGCTCATTTTTAGTTATTGTCAGATCTCAGCTCACATGTCATTTCCTCCAGGAGTCCTGCCTCATTTCCCTGGGATGGGATTTGATACTGTTCTACGAGCACCCACAGCACTCTGTACACCTATCTCCCCGACTAGGGTTTGAGTCCTATCAAAGTAGGAATTGTTTCCTGATTATTGCTGTAGTGCCTGTTCCTTTACATTGTAGGCAACTAATAACAGCTTTAATGGCCTATACATATATTTATTTGAGGACCTGTTTAAGCCTGGATTTGCAGCCATCCAAATTAGCTCTCATAGTTATCCTTGATAAGTAGAAAAAGATGAATCAGAGTCGAGCAAATTTTTTTATAGTTTATTTTTCCCTGAAGACAATAATTTCTAAAGTCTTCAGAGTCTGACAAGACCAAGTTATTCAAATTATATTTCTACAGATACAGTTTTAACAGAAACAAGTGGAAAACTGTTATGAATATTCACATTTCTACATTGTACATGAAAGAGATTGATATTTTTCCAAATGTTCCCAATTGGAAGCAAAGGAAAAATCTTAACAGCTGAATCTTCCCAGTAAGCAGAACCAGAGAAATAGGATTTTACTAAGTACTGGTGTAATTAGGGGTACAGTATTAGTCTTCACATAAATACGGTCACATGGGAGCAAGAGAGGGAACACCCACTGTTGCATTGTTTGTGTTTCTTTGAAAAACCCTTCTCTAGGCAACACAGCATTATAATGTGTGAGGCTGGAAGGCAGGACGGGTAATTGAATAAGCCAGTGGGCCACTGGCGCAAGGACTGAAAGGGCAGAATTAAACGCAGTTTAATGCCTTAGTTAACCTCAGTCAGAGACAATGTCAGATATTGAGAAAAACTCTGTGGAATTCTTCATTTTAGTCACTGTCACGAGTAAGAGGAAATCATTCTTTCAGGCTCCTGGTCCTTTATACTCAGAAAGCCCCACAACTGTCTGCTCAAGAGTTGGTGATGTTCACGAAGGACATGGCTGCCGCCGCCACCAAGTGTTGCCCTCTGAGTGACCAGCAGCAGTTCGCCTGCGTGGAGGATGCAGTAAGCACACCAGTGGCTTCACCTTTGCTTGTTTTTGAAAGTTCTACTTTCTAACCCTCAGCAATCAATCGCATGTCAGTGGGCACATCTGTGAACTGTCAATAGAGCTTAATAATTCTGCCCTCGAGAAATTCTTTCAGGTCAGCTCACACCAATTGGCTTTGATTAGCAACAAGGTTAAGACTATCACTTCCCTGACCTTAGGGATGTCAGATTCAACAGGCCTTTGCCTGGATCATACCCCGGGTCTATTTCTTGGATTTTCAAGCCAACAAAAGTGATTTTACTTATTTACTTATTTATTTATTTGTTTGTTTATTTATTTATTTACATTTATTGGGGTGACATTGGTTAATAAAATTATACAGGTTACAGGTACATAATTCTACAATACATCACCTTCATATTGTATTGTCTCTGCCACCCCAAGTTTGCCAGCAGCTTCAAAGACAATGCTGACTTTTGACTAACTCATCCTAATCAAATGTATAGGAAAAAAATACCCAGTCTTCTTCCTGTGTTCTTCACTCTCACAGTACTAGCACTCTCACAACGCTGCTGACACCAGCTGTATGTGCGTTTTTCCCCACAACAAGCAATCCTCTGTGACACCAGCTGGGCGTCCTACAATTTACATCAGTCCTGGCACTGTCTACCTGGAGATAGCCTCAGATCCCACAGGTTAAGGGTTCAGTTCTACAAGATTGCTCCCTACTCCCTTCAGATGACAATTGCAAGTCTAGGTTGTTATCTGTGCTTCTGACCGGTTAGCTATATGCAGAGGTTTCCACTATTCCCTTCTAGGGTTTGATTAATTTGTTAGAGTGACTCACAGAACTCAGGGAAACACTTATGTTTACCAGTTGATAAAGGGTATTATAAAGGATACAGATGAACAGCCAGATAAAGCGATACATAGGGGGAACTCAACTTCAGGATGATCAGAAGAGAAAGGACAAGTCTAAGAACCAGGCTGCACCTGACACTCTTCCTTTTTCCCAAACAGTGAAATCCAGGCTGACCTAGCAGAAACTGGAATTTGAGAATATGTAAATATAATCTTATTTTCTATGGGTAAGACAATAACGATGACAAACTTAATGACACTTATTTTAATTCTCTTCTGGGAAAGGCTAAGCTAATTCTTGGAGCTTTATGCAGAAGACATGAGGCAGAGCCTATCAATGCTGGCGTGAGTCACTGTTGTGGTCACTCTTACGCCTTCAGGAAGCTGTGCTTTGATGATCTGCAAGTCGATGGAACTTACATTTCTCCACCTTTATCCTGTGACCAACTTATCAGCCTTAGAGAGGACTTGTGCAAAGCTCAGGAGGAGGAATTCCAAACTGAAAAGCGAAAGTAAGAATCTTTGTTGAATTTTTTCTTTACCAACAAAGGAGCAGGTGCAGAGAACCATAAAGTGGGTGCAGATGTAAGTACCACATGACGAATGGGGCAGTTAAATGTTACGTCGGAGGTCAAGTAGAACTGAGAATATTACGCAACTTTGCAATTGTGGCTGTCACGGGTACTTCCCCAACTCGATCAGTTAACGAGACTGAAGTCTGTTGATCAGAAAATATTGACATAGAAGTACATTAATGTATTTTTCCTAAAATGTGAACTTCAGATGTTAGTTTTACAAGGAGTCTCATGCAGATATGGTCCCATGATCAAATAAGTTTGGGAGTACTTATTTCCTTGCTTTTCTCAGAAATGTATACCTCCCATTAACAGTGGAAGTTGGAGAAGCCCTGCAATAGTCTATTTAGCTTGTTCTGACTTAGCATCATCCAGGCCATAGGACCTACGAAGGCTCTGCAGGACCAGCATGCTGGAAGTGCTTTGGGACAGTCCCTTAGAGTGATGTGTATCACCTCGCAGTGTGTCATTACTTTCACTGCCCCTTCTCCCGCAGGTGCTAGGGATGGCTGTCGTATATGTCCGGAACAGTGGTTTTGGATGATTACTAGTGGGTGGCAGCTGGGTGATCATGTAGAAATGCCTGTGAATTCAACCCCTTAAATCCTTAATCCCCTTCTTCTCCCACTCCCCCACCCCTGTAATGCAGTTTCTTGTACTAAATAAGGCTTTGTAATAACCTCTCAGAATATAGGAAAATAGGATATCACTAGAAACTCACAATACTGGAAATAAATGTTTAAATGCCATATATATCTTTGAGCATGTAATACCAAAGAATACTGAAATGGAAAGAAACAGATATTAACCCATTGCCTGCACCCCAAGTTTAGGAAACCCTTCTAAAACACATTGTGCAGTTCCTCCATGAATATTTACAGTGATGGGAAGACCATTTGCTTAAAGCAGCCTATTTATCTTTAGATATGCTTAACTAAAAAGCTCATCTTTTTTTATTAAGTAGAAATCTATTTTTTTTGTCACTGGCAACCAAATTTCTGCTTCTGAAACTATATAGAGAAATACTCTCCAGTTACTCTGCGTTGCTGACTAAAGATAGATCCTTATTATTTGACTACCAACTGAGAATGAGGTAGGGTAGTTATTTTTTTTTTCTTTTTCTTTTTTGAGAGAGAGGAAGGGAGAGGGGGAGAGAGAGACAATCACCGATGAGAGAGAGAAACATGGATGGGCCCCCTCCTGCCCTCCCCCTACGGGGGATCGAGCCCGCAGCCCCGGATGTGCCCTGATGGGGAATCAAACTGGCGACCTCTCGGTGCACGGCAACACTCAGCCAGCAGAGTCACCGGTCAGGGCAGGGCTGTTACCCGCTTAATCTGAAGGTGGGCCTCTAGGGGAAGGTGAGGGGAGCGGTGTGCAAAGCTTTCTGAACTTATATATGACCATGGAAATGCACGTATGTGTGTTTGTACATGATGTGTATGATATAAATATATACAATGTATATAAAACATTTATAAATTATAAAATTTTATCAATATAAGTTATTATTGTTACTAAGTGCTGTTTTGATTTGGGGGCTGTTACCGATACAGAAGCCTACTGATCAGAAATATCGCCAGCAGGATACAATGTCTTTACCCTTGGTCAGGGTTTCCCAATGTGCGTTCTATTCAAAAAGGGTTTCTGCTCGAAGTCAGCAAGAGGATTCACCGCAGTGCTCTTTCGGCTCCTGCCTTCACAGCACCTGTTAGAGTATTTGTCATCCTACTGTTGTTCACCCTCTTGTCCCGCTGTCGCAGCCCCTTGTCAAACCTCTTTTCCCTCACCCTTTCCTCATACGATGTGTTAGTTTTGCTGCAAAACAAATCACACCAAAATGTAGTGGCTTAACATGGAATCGGTCATTACTGCTCAGGGATGGATGTGATTGGTGTGTGTTCCCGGGGCCGGCCGTCGCCAGCCTCAGCAGGGCTTCCTCGAGCATCCACTGAGCCGCCAGATCGCCGGGGAGCTGGTGGCCTCGCTGGGACGCTTGTGTCCGCTGCGGTGGCCTTCGCCGGGAAGCCAGCCTGGGCTCCTGCGCAGGGGCTGGGGACAGGAGGGAGTGTGGGGCCTCGTGAGGGCCGGTTGGGAGCCGCGCGACGCCAGGTCTGCTGCAGGGAAGGCCATGGGCCAGTCCAGACTAAAGGGCTGGGGAAACAGGCTTCACTTCTCGACAGCAAGAGTTGAAATGCCACATTGTAAAGACACGGATACAGAGAAAGGTGGACAATGGGTCCATTTTTGTAATCAGCCTGCCACATGTGAATCCATACGCATAACCCATGGACATGGGCGGTGGTGCAGTGAGGGCCTGGGGGTGGGGTGGGAGTCGGGACGGGGCCAACGGGGAAGAGGGGGACATCTGTAATACTTTCAACAATAAGATACATTTTTAAAAAATGAAACTACAGACAAGGATGAATGTCAAGATATGATGGAAACTGAGGCAATTAACTGGGTCTCGAGCCATCAAAAAGGAGGCCGCATGACCAAGCTTCTTACGCGACAGGAATAAGGGGGGATGGCATCGACTCCAGAGGAACTACGGCTTTTAAAAGAGCACGTAGGAGAGACGTGCTGGAGGCAGTAAAGAGAACCGGGTGGGGGTCTGGGTAGACCCATATACGGAGTCCCCGGCCAGGCTGGAAACCCCGACCTTCCTGGTGCAGTGTCAGGGGTTTCTCCATGGCACCCACCCTGTGTAACTGGCCGGTTCTCACAGCATAAATGCAGGTGCCCAGACACACACACACACATGGGAAAGAAAATATTCAGCAGGATAATAAAGGGAAGGTGGAAGGTGAAGTCGTGGAATAAGACAGAAAATAACAAGGACATGGAAGTTCCAAGTAAAAGAATTTCAAACCCAATAATGACAAATATTGAATTGAAATGTGATGATTTAAGACAGTATCTAAAGACTAGAATGTGCTTTAAATGAAAGGGTGTATACACTTGATGAAAATAAGATTAATGCCATAGAAATGAAAAACTGAAAACAAGCTGATGGCATTGAGAATTAAAAATAAAATGTAAGATTTAAAAAGGTAAATTTAAAACTTTTAAACTAAAATAACAGAAAGGATTAGAGGAAATATTTCTAAATAAAAGCACTCTGATTGGTGGGTAGAGAGACCAGAGTGGAGAAGGGCTGAAAAGGGCAGGAGAGGTAGGTCAACTGCAAGCCCATGACAAGTGTGAAACATAGTTGTTGGCAGGGGCGGGCACCCCGCTTCCGCATGGCGCGGAGTCCCCAGCCGTAGAAGTGGCAGCCTTTATGTCTGGAGTGCCAAGGAGAGCTAACATGCCATCCTGAGGCCCGTGCTCTGAGCCTCACTCCCAGACCTGCTGCTGCCTTCTTCTTCTCCTTCTTTTTTTTTAGAAAAAAAGGCATTTAAATTATTTAGTGCCTGTAGATAATTGGAGTTCTTGAATGTTTGGCTTGTGACTTTTTCATTTTATTTTTTTCCATGGTAAATAGATTCCTTTATTATTTTATGAAATTATACTTAAGATAATTCTTTAGTTATAAGTATGTATCATTTTTCTTTCTTTTAAAAAATAACTTTAAATTTTAACCTTCAATTACAGTTTGCATTCAATATTAATTTGTATTAGTTTCAGGTGTACAGCATCGTGGTTAGACAATCATTTAATTTACAAAGTGGTCCCCCAATATTTCCGGTGCGCACCTGGCACCGCGCGGGGTTATTACGGTGTCGTTGGCTCTGCTCCCCCTGTGCTTTACGTCCCCTTGACTATTTTGCTCTGCCAGTTTGCACCTCACCCCTTCACCTCTTTCGCTCAGTCCCCCACTCTGGCAACTGTAAGTCTGCTCTCTGTGCCTATGAGTGTGTTTCAATTTTGTTTATTTATTTTGTTCGTTAGATTCCGCAGATAAGCAAGTAAGGCAGGTTTGCAAGCTGGCCTTCTGGGACTCAGGGGTGCTTTTATTTTTGCCACTCATTTCTGATCCAGGCTCCTCAGCAACCTTGTGAAACGGAAACCGAATGCAACAGAGATGCAGTTCCAGCCAGTCGTGGCGCATTTCACTCACCTGGTGAAGACGTGCTGCCAAGCAGGAAAGCCTGGAACGTGTTTCCAAGAAGAGGTACTTCTGCTTCCTTGTCTATTCTCTTTGCACTCTTAGGAGTTATTAAAATTAAAAAACAACAACAACACACCTCTTTTCCTTATCCCAATCCAGAGTAGATTAGGAGAAAATCACAGTCTAGGTCAGCAATATTCAACCTGTTTCACCCCATGGCACATATAAAGTAATTACTAAAATTCTGCAGCACACCAAGAAAACATATTCTTTGCCAATGTGACAAAAAAAATAGGTATAATTTTAATTGATTTAAAAGAGTAATTACCCTTTTTGCTCCAAAGCGACTTTAAAAAAAAAATCAGGTACTTATACTTGTATATAAGGATTCCTGGTACCAAGAATTAACCCATCAGATGCAACCTTATTATGTGATGTGACCAATAGGATGTGACTCTATTATATGACCTATGTATTTATGGTTCAAGACAGGGCATTCACACCACAGGACTATTATTCTATTGGCCATTGTCACTTTTTTATTTGACAATCTAAGGGAAAAGCAGTGCTCCTGACTAAATAGTCAAGTATTTCATGTTTTAAAAATTCTTGCAGCATACTGGTTGAAAATTGATGGTCTAGATTAATTGGTGTAATTGACTATATTTGCGTTTAGGATATGTTAACATTTATGTTTATTTGAGGAAACTAGGAGTGTTAAACATGATTAAAGATGAATACAAGAGTCATGCCACAGGATATACTGGAAATGGTAGAGAAATGGTGTCTTTGGAAACACAGAGAAATTTTAAAGAAATGACAGTTTAAAGGCCTGTCTGAGCAAAATGTAGTTTTGTTCTAGAAATTTTCAAGGACACAATCAGGAGGAATCACCAAATGTAATTTGGGGCCTAACTAGGGAATGTAAAGATTTTATTTTCTTGGTAGCCAGATGATCACTAAGTTAGGGGTTAGAGAATAGAGGAAAGAATAGTGGCCAGAAAAAAGTATCTTATCTGTGCATATACACCTAAGTGACTACCAGGAGACTGTTTTCTGTAATTAATCTAATAGATATAGTTAACAAGGAAGTGATTTTTCATAAGATGTAAAGTTGTGTGACTTAAATTTCAAAAAATGTCATGGTGGCCCAGAATATTCATGTAAATTAACGGAGAGGAGTTGGGACAGACTGCTGGACTGCTCTCACAGGGACATGATTTGAGGAACAGAAACTCAGACACAGTAGCTAATATTATCTAAGCAGGGAAATGCAAGGGTAAAGTTAAAAAAACAATTAATAAAGCAGCCTTTACAGTCAAAACAGTCAGGGACTGGTTAGAACTGGGGCTATGTTTAGCAATGGCCCAGGAAAATGTTTTTCCAGGTAACAGTTTTCATGAAGGCCGTAGTTACCTTCAGTGCTCTTTTCCACCTATTCGGCTAGATTGTACACGTGGGTTATATTAAAAGCCATGTATCTCTAGTCTAGTAAAGAGCAGGCAAATTAGAGCTCTCGGGCTAAATCAGGTTCACTTCGTGTTTACGTAAATGCAGCTGTACTGGAACCCAGCACACCCACTTATTTACATAGTGCCCACCACTGCTTTCTGCCTGCGATGATAGGCTTGACTAGTTGCAGAATTAAGTCATGACAGAGATTGTATTAACTGCAAAGCCTCCAGTATTTACTATCTGGCTGTTTACAAAAAAAATTTGCTGACTCCAAGACTAGCTGATACACAAAATAAAAATAATGACCTATATTAGAATTTATTTATTTATTTTAAAGCCTTTTTACTTTTTCGTAGAAAAACATGTCTCTACCTGAATAACAACCCCCATAGCCACAGAAATAGACACTTTTGCAGAAGGGCATGTGCCTTGGAATTACCAAGAAGGTTTTCTTGCTCCTAAATATGAATACTGCTTGCTCAACCTATTTCATCAGTAGCATGATAGGAAGATTTTTGTGTTCTTTCTGCCATACTTTTTGCCTAATAGCGATCTTCAACTAAATGGTTGAAGAACCCAAATATTTTTTACCTTTCCTCTCCTTCCTTTTCTATTTTCTTTTAGGGTTTCTTCCCAAACTAAAGGAGATAATAGAAGTTATCTGAAAAATATATCATGTTAATTAAAATTTGTTAGAATTTCTTCTTCAGATAAAAATGCTTATTGTAAGTAATTATGCATCATCTCTAAAGTTTGGTCAAGTTCATTTATGTATGATTTTTCTAAGGCAGTGGTTCTGAAATTTGAATGTGCATCAGAATCATGTATAGGGCTTGTTAAACCAAAATAAATGTTTTCACCCACAGGATATCTGATTCAGTAGATCTGGGGCAGGGTCTGATAATTTGCATTTCTAACAAGTTCCCAGGTGCTGCTGATGCTGCTGGTGTGGGGACCACTTTAAGAACCACTTTTCTAAGGTGAAAGCAGATAATCATAAACTGTTCCCCTGCCCCTCCCAATATTTTCATATGTGAGAAGTTGGAACCAAGGACAATAACAGAAATAATAAAACAATTGGAAAAATAACAGGTTTATAAAAAAGTGAAAAAATTCTGGGATGTTAAATGTAAAGATTAGGCTGGAATATTTAAAAAATAACTTTTTAATAAAGAAATAGGCTTAGAAAAAAATGTGGGAATAGATGATCAAAATATTTTGGAATCTTATCGTCAAGAGTTTGTGTAAATCTTTGTGCTTCTGCTGTGAAAGGAGTCTGGGTTTGACTAGTATAAGGAATAATACCTCATGGCTTCGGGAGTGTCCATGGATCCATGATCTCAGGAGCAAAGCAACCAATTGTCAGTCTGTAGAAGTTCCAAGTCCGGTTAAAAGACTAACAGCTCCAGGGACCTACCGGCATTTTCACTGTTTTCTTCTCTGAGATTAGAAGTCAGTTATGTAAACCTGTTCTGCCTGCTAAATGAGAAAGGGAGCAAGTTTGAAGACTGCCTTTCTAGCTGTGGCTATTGGGAGGGTGAAGCCGTTTTAGATAAGATGAAAGCTGTATTTTGAGAAACAAGCCAGAATGGACACTTCTAACGAGAAAAAAAGTGAACCAAAGTCATTGGCAAGAGTAAGAATGAACCATAAGGAAGAAATAAAATAAGAGACTCAGCTATATAGAGTGAATTTGGATCCTCCAAAGGAAAGGCATCTCACATTTCATGAAATAATAATGTGAACTGTAGACATCAGCAGGTACAAGGAGAAAATTCTCTCTTCCAGTTCAGTGGGGAATGGTAATTATCGCCTGAGATATTTATCTAGCAACTGAGAGAATATAATATAGAGTAAAGTTAACATGAATTAGAAGAAATTTGGGCAGGTTGAAGTGATGGTTTGAAAGTAACGCATGAAATCCAACAATAAAAAAAGACAAAGTTCTGCTTTTAGATGTGAGTTACAAGTTCATGTGAAAAGACCTGTTGGTTTAAGTAGCCTATACTTACAACTCAGTGGGCCTACTATCAAAACAACTGCAATCTTGAGATGCACTTCTGGAGGAAAAATACAAGTATCAGTTGCAATGTGATAATCCCACCCCATATGGATCAGATCATCCTGGGCTACTATGTTTAGTTTCTTATGATGTATTACACAAGTTTTGAATATTATGTAAGTAATACACGAACATGGTAAAAGTTCAAAGAGAAGAGCAGGGTACATTTCCCATTTCCCAAGTTAAAATATTCACTTTTAGTTTTTCTAGTGATAACCATCATCACTTTAATAGTTTTGTAAAATATTCAATATTAAAGAATATAGTGTACTTACACTATCTTCACCAACTCTTCCTGCAGACTCTCACTTATTTTTTTTAAAGTATTTTTAGTTCTTATATTGTTTATATTCTATTTATTAGTTTCTCAACTTCATTCAACATCTGATAGTTCTCTAAAACATGATTAACATGTCTAAATTTCCTTTGATTTCTTTGCCAGTTTTCCATTTTAAAGCTATACCATTACTTCTACATTGTCTGAATTTATTTATCCTGCTTTGTAAATATAAGGTTTATATATTATATTAATAGGTTAATACTAAAAACTGGAAGCCATTAAATAGTATAGTCAGTAGTGTGCTTACTTGGAACATTATTTACAGCAGCCCAGTGAATGAATTGACCAACAGGTTAATGACTTATTCTGTATCCCCTACAAGGTGTCAGGATTAAATGAAGTCTCTTTCCTTACCTACTGTCAGCTGCAGAAAATTGTGCCACATTTACTTAATTTGCGTATTTGAACAGTGATTTTCCAGTATATGCTTTTCTTTTGAGAGTTTTTACTTGCCTTCCTTTTTCTAAATTGACAAATAAAACACCTACTTTCATCTCACCACTAAAATATGTCATGTTCTTAATCTCACAGTTTTCATAATAGGATATCCTATCCTCTTAAAGCTGTATTTCAAAAAATCCTCTGACTTAACCTTTCAGTTTGAGTAGTTTTTTCTAAGCCTGATTCACGGCTGTCCACATGAGGTTTCTTTCCAGTGTAATCCTGGGTAAATTTGATTATTTCTGAAATCCCAGTTGTGTGTTTTGTTTTTTCCCTTGGATTCTTTTAAGTTTTGGTGGGCTGCATTCGTGTGTGTGTGTATGAATGTATTGTGTGTATATATGTATGTTTTTTCAAATGGTCACATGGGAGATAAACTTTCTGGGTCCTTGTATTTTTAAATGTTTTGTTCATGTATTTGCACAATGTTTTTGCTGCTATGTCAGTTGGGATTCTTTAATTGTAAATAGGATCAAATTCTAGGGAATCTAAGTAAAAATTAGTTTACTTAAAGGATAGTGGTGGCTTCAGGAGTCTTTGGGTACTTTGAAAAACAGGCGAGGCAGCACACAGGAACCAAAGCAGCTCAGGATCAATGGCTCTGGTCTTTCAGAGCTGGGACACCTCTTTATACTGCTCTTCCGGGCCCCTATTTCTGCACTTCGGTATATCGGTTAATGTCATACCAAAGGCTTTCCTTTTGTTTTTCGGAAGTTTATCAACATCTCTTACATTGATGTGGTGTGTGTGTATTTTTGCATTTATAGTGCTTTATTCTTTTAAAATTTTTTTGGTGTATTTTTACTGTTATTGAATTGGAATTTTGGAAGAGATGAGAGATAACACATTTTAAAAGGACATTGGCAAATTATGCCCAAAGAGTATCTAGAATAGAAAAGGGATTGAAAAGCATGTCCCAAAGGATAGGAGAAATAAACTGGCAATGTTCCCAAAGTCTTCAGAAGGGTGACATGTTAGCCATCTTCCAACATGTCCAGGATTATGGGAAATCAAAAAGTGGCTGATTTGGTCTCAGCCAAAGGAAGATGTTTCTTCTTTCTCCGTTAACTACATTCCATCAAATAAGTCCCTGTTTTGTATTTCAAAACCTTGCTTGGGCCTTACCTCAAATGTGGAGCTACCATCACTAAGAAACTATGCAATAAATAAGGCCAGGAAAGACTGACGTGGAGAAATGTGAATTTCCCCAGTATTGTTAGATTCAGAGAAAATGAACAAGATTAAATATGAGAGTCTTGAGGTTGCTCATGGGAAAATCTTATGATGATGGTTTTAAAAGTTATGAATTACCAAAGAAATGACGATACTTAAACTCCAGTGGCATTTTTAAAATTGAGCCCAAGTAGATTCCAATCTCTCTAGATAAGTTGGGCGTGGTACTGTTTGAGGTAGGAAGGAGGGCGCAATGAATAGACTTCTAGCCATTTTCCACAGGATCCTAGGGGCTCTGAGGAGTGTGAGTCATCTGTCCCCCAGGATGTGTGTGGGGTGTGGGGGTGCATATCTTAGCAGTGAAGTTCTGGGGGTCCCATCCCACTTTGCTAAATATCTCGCTTTTATCTATCTGGGCTTCCAAAAGTGATTTTTATTAGAATAACGACTAGACAGCTAAAAATTGGGGAAGACTGCTGGGGTTTATATAGAGATCCACAGCAGTGTACATGAAGGGGTAGAGATACTCTGATCTGTTTTAGTGGTTCGTTCCTTTTGAATTCCTGAACTTCACTATGTGATGATTTAGCATGAACTTAGCCTAGAGCAGTTTTAAAATTCAGTGAGAAGCTGATGTTGATGGTTCATTTTTTCCCAGCAAAAGCTTCTCGTATTTTTTGTGAGGAGACAGCAAATTTTTATTTATTACAAGTCTGGGGCCCTGAAAGTGGGAGAGGCATTGTAGTTAATTAAATCCTTAAGCTAAGGGACTGACTAGGCCTGTGAGAGGCTTTAAGACAGGGAGAAGCAGGCACTCGGTCGTAAAGATTTTCTGTACGGGGCCAGCGCTGTGTTTGTCTGTGTGTTTTTCCTTCTCACGGATGTGCTTATTTGCTTTCTTCCTTAGGAGTCCAAACTGATTGGAAAGTGCCAGACTCTCTTGGGAGGCTAAGTGGTTCCAGAAAATGTCAATGTAGGAACTTCGCTGAGATCTGCATTTTATTTTTATGAATAATAAAACCCATGTCTAATATTAAAAATAATGCAAGACTCAACAGTTATTTTTCAGCTGCTCAGAATGTTGCTCAAGAGCACTAGCCAGTCTACACTGAATTCTCCTTTCCTGCTCGGCAGAGAAATCTACTTATTGTAACCCCTAGACACCCCGCTTTTGTTCTCCCTTCCCTGTAAGCTTTCTGCTTCTTAGAAGCAGCAACAGAAATATGAAGCCAGGAGGCCTTTGAAAAGCCCCAGGTAGATGTAATGGGCTGCCACATGCACTGGAAACTGGCTGCTGGGGTTTTAGAATAAAAAAGACCCCAGATGCAACTGGAGTTTCTGTCTATACTACTTCTAAAAATGACCATTGAAGAACTGAATGAAATGTGCTTTATAATAAAGTTACCTTCATAATTATTTTACTTGTCATCTTTACCCTGTATACAGGATGCTGACATTAGAACCAAATGGTCCTAATATGTTTATTTATTTATCTATTTATTTTTGAATTACTATTTGTTGACTTTTCAGGGAGAGAGGGAGCGAGAGAAACATCAATTTGCTGTCCCACTGATTTGTGCACTCGGTCGATTTGTATGTGCCCTGACTGGGGATGGGACCCACAGCCTTGGTGTATCAGGACGACGCTCTAATCGCCTGAGCTCCTGGTCGGGGTGATGCTCAGGAGTCTTGGATCACACGTTACCACTGAGATAGGAAAGGGCAGGATTAGAAAATGGGCACATATTCCAGAGAGAGAGGTGGTAGAGTGTGAATTGTTTCAAGCGATGATGAGTCTGTCAGTCTGGCTAATTTTAAGACAAGAACACAGTGGCTGTGGGCATAGGATTTAGTGGAAGACAGGGCTGCAGTGATGGGTGGGGACATATCATAGTTAAATTGTACCAGCTAATATTTATCACACACTGCTGTGCAAAGTGCCAACCGTGGATTTTGATCATATTATTACACATATTATTCCTGTAACTCCTACAACCATCCCATGAGGTAGATACTATTTCCATTTTACGAAAGGGGACAATAAAGATGCCAGATTGAGGGAGTGTGATTTAGGGTGAAGCCATAGACTATGGGGGCTTAAAACTGTGAATTCTGGAGCTGTAGATTCGATTCCTACCTAGCTCTTTAGCAAATCCCTTAACTGCTGTGTGGCTTACTTTCCTCACCTATAAAATGGGGTTGAAGGAGTAATTTTCTCATGGGATTGTAATGAATTATAAATGAGTTGATATATGTAAAGGATTTAAAATAGTGCTTGGCGAATGGTAAGTGCTATTGGGCTGAACAATATGAAGCTGCTGCTTTTGTAGGTCAAATATTGACAAACCGGCTCAATCTAATAGGTGTTAGCTATTATTCTTAATTTGGAAGACAAATGGAGGCCATCGCAGGCCTCTAATTGCATCTGTTCCTTTTTTCCCTTTCACATGTAGATACATCAACATAATAGTACGCCTGCCAGTTTTCCACCTCATCAACTGCCTTGCAAGTGGATTCTTTCCGCCTTCAGTTCCTGAAACCAGTCTCAACAGCCCCAAACAAAATGCCATAGTAACACTGAATGGAAACACTGAAATATCTGAGTATTTCATACAGCCATGAGATAATTAACTCTACCGTCATATTAGGGAAAGTCATATAGAAAAGATTCTATATGTACTTCTTCAGCAGCTGGATCATATTTGTGGAGAAGGAGACATACATACAGGGGATTTTACAAAGCATATTTCAGATCATTTATTCACTCATTCACTAATTCATTCAGTCCTTTATTCAGTAGTTTTTTTATTTGAACACATACTATACACAAGACACAACATTAAGTACAGCAAAGTATACAAAGATAAATGTGACAGGTCCTCTGCCATTAATAAGTATAACACCTGGAATTGAATTTGAACTACTGTGTAACTGGTGGTGAAATATTTGGACCATTAAGACAAGAATAAATGGTTTTCAGACATTGATAGTCTTCTATTTTGCAAAGGTGACTGAAGTGAACAGATATTTGTCTCAGAAATTGTATTAGTTATCTATTGTGAAGCAACAAATTATTCTAAAATGTAGCAGCGTACTATAACACACGTTTTTTATCTCCCAGTTTCTGAGGATCGGGAACCCAGGAGTGGTTTAGCCGGTTTTCTGAGTCACGGTCTCTCAGGAGGCTATGGCTGTTAGGGATGTAATCATCTGAAGGCCTGAGCAAATGGCCATGGAGGGAAGGCCTCAATTCCTCGCTGGCTGTTGGGAAAAGGTCTCTGTTCCCATCACGTAGGCCTCCCCCAGGACTTCTCTGAGTGTGGCAGCTGGCCTCCCCCAGAGCCAGTGATCCCTGAGGGTGAGCAAGGAGGATGCCGCAGTGACCTGAGGACCTAGTCTCCAAAGTTACGTGCTGTCCGCTCCGCTTTCCTCTGTTCCTTAGAACTGAGTCACTGAGTCCCGCCCATTGGCAGGGTGAGGAAGATTAGGCTGTACCTCCTGCAAGAAGGAGTGTCAAAGACACTGTGGATATATTTTAGAATTACCACAGAAGTGATGTTAACGTCTCACTTAAATAATTTATTTGAACTTTTTTGCATCTAGTAGAACTCTGCATGTACTTGCTACTCTTTGTTGGTAACTTTTTAATCATAGCTTTTCTATTTCCTGATTTAAAAAGTAACACATGTTCATTATAGAATATTTAATAAGCATAGAAACATTTTCTAAAGTGAATCATGATTCTATAATCCAGACACAACCACATTTAATATGTCTTTGGTTTGTGAGTTGAGTTGTATGTACAAATACTAGTGTTCACACACACATATAAACACAGATTTTATGGACAGTAAGTATTTTGGAATATTTGTGTGTATATTCTTATTTAGATACATAAGGAGAACTTACCCCCATAATTAAAATTTATTTGGAAACAATTATAGTAGCTGAATAACAATCTATGGGTAAATATTTCTTTCCTTCTTTCATTGTTTTTCTGTTTTTGACATTTAGGCTATTTACTTCCCTTGACCACAATAAATAGGAATATAGTAAGTATATTTGCATAAAGTCTTTATATGTCTGATTATTTCAACATAAGTTTCTAAAAATAGAATTATAAAATTACTGCTCAGTTGCTTTCAAAACAGTTATTTACAGTACATTTGTATTTTTACCTGTAGATTCAGAGTCCATCTCATTGTAATTTTTGACTATTTAATATCATTTCTTAATCTTTACTAATTTAATAGACCAAAAAGTATATTTCACTTTTCTTTACTTTGTGTTTTGTTGACATGCCAGTTATTTTATTGCCTCTGCTCAAAATTCATTCTTTGCTGTCAGCTTTGTGAAATGAATACGGACCCCTTAAATGTTCCCTTCGCAGCTTGCACGCCACGCGTTGTCAGCAGAGGGCACTGGAGAAGCACTGCAGGAGGAAGCCCGTCTCCTGCTGCCTAGTGGCTCCGGGCCAGGCTTCTGGGAAGCTGACCTTCTTTCTCCACTGCTCTGCCCAGAATTTGCCTGCAGTGCTAGCTGCAGGTGGGGTGCAGCTTTCTCTAGCATTTATTCCCCCAACCCCTTCTCCAGTTTTTGATTGGGTTTGAGGTGTCACTGCCTGGAGCCCTAGAGCAGGCCTGTGCCCTAGCTCAAATCATTGTTCTCTGCACCTTCTCCTCACCTTGGTGTGTGCTCCCCAAGAGGGCACCGTGGGGCTGACCCCTAGGGAGCCACTTGCCCAACCTTTGTCCCATGTAGCTTTAAAGATGCCAGAGAACCAAGTCATGCACAGAGCTGTACTGGGCTCCTTCAAAAGAGGCCCGTCCAGTGCCCAGTCCTAGCAGCCCCCTGACTCTTTCTCTGTGCCTGCCCTGCATCCTTGGCTCACCTGTTCTTCCAAACTGATTCCTGGGGACCTCCAGACACACACCCTGTGTGATCTGAGCCTTGCACCTGCGGCGAAGTCCCGAGTCTCTCTGCCCACCTGCCCTCCCGCCCCAGCTGCCCCACCTCCCGGAGGCTGTTTCCCGCCTGCCCTACGGCTGTGGCCCTGCCCTTCCATAGGCAACCAACCAACTTCTTACCCAGCGGGCTGCACCCGCAGCTTCTCGGCTGAATTCTGACCCCTCGTGCCAAGCTCTTCCTTTCTGGAGCACTGTTACCCAGCGTTAGGGTCCCCTTCGGGGTTCTCTTTCCATCCTTTAGTTACCCTCCCCTCACAGCTTAATAATTCTTTATACTAAACATCCTGTTTAAATTATCCTGTGGTTTCTGCCCCCTGACTGGACACAGACTAGTACAGTTGATCACTGTTAAGATACAACTTTTTTCACCTACTTAGTAGCTTTTTGCATTTCCTCTGCTGTGATTTTACTTTACAAGTCATCTGACTTTTTTCCCCTTTTCTATCCAACACTTGGTATTTTTTGTATGCATTCTGCAGACTTCCAATATATTAAAGATAAATCTTTTGTCATGTTTATGGCAGGTACTCAATGCTACTTTAAGTTTTTTTAAAGTACCCTTTTAAACTGTTACATTTACCTTCTTTCTTATTAATTGATAGATGAAGGGTTAACAGTGCAAAACTGTTTTCCTCAAGAAAAGAGACCTAGAGGACTGCAAAGGGCAGAGCACACTTTTCCTTTCATCCAGTTTGGATTTTGGTGACAATGAGAAGTAAGACTTTGTCTTAAAAGTGTTTCATAAGCCACCGGGGGTTAGCACAGACACCCTTATCCCATAGTGCACGTAATAAAATCGAGCAGTTTAATACAATGTGCATGAGAAATGCAAATGGAAGTAGTTTCCAGGATGGAAAAAACCTGCACACGACTCCCTTTCAATAGAGTCCATAAAGAAAAGCACAGGCGAGACTTGTGGCTTTCTCAGCGTCTCGTCTGCTTTTTCAAATTGTTTAACTTGTAAATACCGTGAGCGTCGTGTTGTGGGCGAGACGTCTCGGGGAGAAGAGCGGCGCCCGAGGTTCCCCGCACAGCTGCAGCTGCGGAGCTTTGCGTGGTCCTTTATGTTCATTCAGTAACAGTGGTCATTGCCGGCCAAGCCCTGGCCTCGCCGATTAAATACATTAAGTCTCCATGGTACATATGCTCGGAAAAATAAGGAAAACTAGTTCAACTGACCTAAAAGAAATCTTTTAGAATATTTTAAAAAGTCATCAGTAAAACAGAGCAAAAAGAGGGCTCAGGTTGAGAAAATTGCCATTTGTATTTCTCAGCAGAGTCCACAGTCCTTTCCTTCCCAAAGGACTGACAGCTCTGATGTTACAGGTAGCCAAGAGCCACCTACCCACACAAAGACCGTAGATCTTATGAAAATACTAGAGTTTTCAAGGAGTTATAGACACCTGTCGCCATCAGGTTTCTTGGGGGGGGTAAGAATATGCTTCTGTTTTATTTCACAGGCTGGCAGCTTTTACTTCTGAATCATTTCTGAGAGTTTGGTTGCTGATATTCCAGTTCTCTTGACAGTTCAAGCTAATAGACGTTTGAACTGCATGACACTGAAGATGCCATTTAAATTCCAGTTTGTCGAGTGTCTCACTATAAAAACTATATTTGGAATACACAGTATCCAAGCTTATTTCAATTACTGAAACTAAATTCAAGCTCATTTCAGTCCGACTGTGAACCCTGGTGAACCTTAGCACCTCAGAGAGAGAGAGTCTTTTTCAATATTCCCTTTTCTACAGACTCGAGCCCATATGTATGAGCATGAATGCGAGTGCAGGATGGATGCGCTCATCAAGCAGGAATAGCTCTCTGGTCTTGTTGAAGTGTTTCGGCAACAGCAGCCACTAAACTGTCGTCTCTGTTTTTACTACCTGTTTCCTTTGAAGACATTTCAGTATAATAGCCTTTTCTGCACTGAATCTGAAAATGAAAAGGGGAAAAAGAGTATTAAAATTTGGACACATTTTGTGCACTGAACCCATTAAAAGAGCAAGCACCCAGCATGCATCTCTTGACTTACTTTGTTATTGTTCTTTGAATCTCTCTTTTCTCTTCTTCATTTAATCTTTGAAGGATGGATTCCAGGAGAGAAAAATGAAAGTTAATGTACTGAGCCACCTGAAAAACACACACACACAAAAGAAAGCAGAGCATTTATGTGAGAGGTGCCGGGTCAGGAGGAGGCAAAGCAGATTCAGGGTGAGGGGACCGTACATCACTGCTGATTTCCTCTGTGCCTTTATCCATGAGGAAAATGCGAGCATTCTTTTTGGAGGGTCCCTGCAGGAGCCTGTGCAGGAGGGGGATGTCTGTCTTCTTTAGCCGCCTCCTTTCTGCAAAAAACAAGAACCGACGCAGTCAAGGGTCACCTGTGAGCTTCATCCATTCAGCTCTGATTTTCTTGTAGTTATCCCGTCATCAAAATGTATTATTTTATTTTATTCATTTCTGGCTTAAACATTCCGTCATTTAAATTATAACCTGGGATATTTCTATAATTTAACACTGAGCTTTTTCAATTCTGAGGTTTTTCAAAATTCTGAGTTTCACCGTGGGCTTTCCCTGACCTCCCACTGGCTGCTGCTCGCGTCCCGCACGGCACCTCCCAACGCCCGGCTCTGCCGTGTCAGCCAGGCCCTGCCGCCAGCTCTGAGCGCTTCTCCCGAGGACGCGCGCCTGCCCGTCGGGCCCTCGGCTAGGTCAGAGATGACAGCAAGATGGGAGAAAAACGACATTCAGTGATGGCCCAGTAAGAGCTTCCCCGAGGAGGGGAAGGCAGAAAGGAAGGCGCGGAGATCAACGATGACAAACGCGCGCCAGTCCTGGTCCAGTTCCTGGGAAGCCTCACGGATTCTGATCACCGTTCAGATAAGTGAATGTTTGGCCAACAAGCCAGTTCTGCTGTATGATACGCTCTTCCAGGACACCTTATTCTTCGGTTCTAAAACACCCTCCCCTCCTTCCTCCCTGCTCTCCCTTCCTTCCACAGAATGAGGTTAACTGCTCTTCTGCCTGCCCCGTGGGCCGAAAACTGTAACACACGGGGCCATGTAAAAAGAGTGAACAAGCTTTCTCACCTCCCGTTGCAAAAATAATGTAAAGTGAAAAATCCTGGGCACTGTTTTCAACCTGTCAGTGGAAAAAAAGAAACCAATGTGAATTCTTTGCTGTCATATGTTTTCTAAACCAACCAGACCCAAATTATGTATCCATTTCTTCACTTTTAGACATAAAACCTTCCCTGCTCCCTGAGAATAATGTAATTTCTCAGGGCACAATTAATAAAAAGTGTCATACATAGGAAAGGATTCTTCAGAACTGGACATTGGTTTTATTTTATTTTTTATTATTTTTAAATTTATCTTTCTGTGCCCCCTTCTTTCCCCCCATTGACACCCTCCCCCCTGCTCCCCCCCCCCCCCCCCCCCCCCCGGCCTTTGCAGCACTATCGTCAGTGTCCAGGGGCTATGCAAATATGCATGTAAATTCTCTTGTTAATCCCTCCCTTCCCCCTCCCTCCCCCTTCCCTCTGAGAGCCCTCAGTCTGTCCCATGCTTCCATGTCTCTGGATCTATTTTGTTCATTAGATTGCACACTGAACATTTATCTTAGATTTGCATATTCATAGGTCTTTTTCAGACGAGAGCATTCACATATCTACAAATTATACACACAGTATTTATACCTCAGTTCAGTCATAAAAATTACCTTAAATTTTTTAAAAAGTTGCTTTATTACTTCTTCAGTGTTCATGTTACTGTTTATTCTGACCTTAGTTTCTGATCCAAAGGCTGGAGTGAAAATTGATGTCTGAAAAAAAGATTGTCATATAAGTCTTTAAATTACATCAAAGTAACAACAGCCAATATTTTGAAACTGGCTTTCTTTGGGGGGAAAAAATCCAAGGTCACCAGTATAAAAAACTTATTTTCTTGTTCTTGCTTTCTTTGTTGTTGTACATTATGTCTCCTTTTAAGCAGACTTACATTGTTCAAAATAGTTTCACTAGGTAATCACACCATTCTTTAGTATAATTTAGGATTTCCAAATAAGTTAATTATTATAACTAAACGCAAATAAAAATGAACATGAATAGGCTTTTTCAAGCTCACATGCAGCACCTTCCTCCTGCTTAGAAATAATTGTTTGAAATTGTTTTTAGTTTGCACCATATGAAATCACTCATTTTTGGTTGGTCAGAAACGATCCGATGTTGGCAATTTCATATGGTTCAGCCTATATCTCAACTAAGGGTTGAAGTAAAAGTTCTACCAATTGAAGCTCTAGAACAGTATTTCCCACAGCTTGCTCTAATCAAGAGCCTGTCTCCCAGATAATACTTGATAAAAGTGGTCAGATAAGTGAGATATCCCTCTTGGAGTTAGTGATGCATCATAAAAAAATGTAATAAAAAACATATAACCATGAATTGTTCACTCTTTTTAAAAATTTTATTTATTGATTTGAGAGAGAGAAAGGAAGGGGGGGAGAGAGGGGGAGAGAGAGAGATTGACTTATTGTACCATTTATTTATGCATCATGGTTGCTTCTTGTATGTGCCCTGCCTGGGGATTGAACCCACAGCCTTGGCGTTTCTGGGACGATGCTCTGACCCACTGAGCCACCCGGCCAGGGCTCCGAATTGTTCACTCTTAGTTTGATCATGATTCCCATTTTAATATAAATACTATCCCTTTTAGATATGCCTGTTAATAGCCAATGGAGCATACTTCGGAAAAAGCTGGTCAATAATATCTGCTTAGCTAGGATTTCCTTAACTTGCACATGTTTCATGGCTACATATGTGCACAGGGGTTAAGACGTGTTGGTACTTAGGCAAGGGCTGATCTGTCTACTCGGGAAGTCCACATATAAGCAAATTAGTGGTTCTTAGGCAGAATATGTAATTCCTGAAAGTAATGGTATTATTCCAAAGAATGACATAGAATTCTTAAATAATTGTTTTTTCCTTTATTTTATTTTTTCCAATCAAATAATTATTAATTTAATACAGTTGTAATCATGTCCCAAGATCTATTCTAAGCCCTTTATAAATACAAATTTAATCTTTATAACAACTAAAAATAGGCTAAATTAAATTTAAATTCTATGATACAAATGATATGTAAGGCATGAATGAGTCACAAATATCACAATGTAAGCCTCTAATGTGGGTGTTATCCCCAGCCTAACAATACTGGCATTACCAAGAGATTTCATGGTATAAAAAACACATTTAAAGACTATATCAATTTAAGTTAATGAATGCTTATAACTGCATACCCACTGATAGAATGCTTTGGGTTTTGGGGTTTTCTTTAATCTTTTTCCCCCCGCTAGTTATTAAATTGCAGTGGATGACATTTGTATGAAATACTCGTAGTCCCAGCTTGATCTCTTTCAATTCACAACAATAAAGCTAATGTAAACTGAATTCTTCCTTTGCGTTAGGCACTGTGCTTAACTCACCTTATTTCATTTAACCACATCAACAACTCTGTAATGTAGGAAGAATGAAGGAACTAAGGCTTAGAAGTTGAGTAAATTTTTAACTTCGCTTAGCAAGAATTTGAAATCAGGTCATCAAGCTATAGCACCCTCGCACTAAATCGTTTAACCACGATACCATGCGGCCCACTTAGTGCCAATTTCGTTCTTAGCACAGGATCCATCTGAAAGCCAATTATTTGGTACAATGTGGCTTTCACAGCCTTTTAAAACATAAATCACCCCACAAGATGCCCACACACAGCATAATTCTGAGGAGAACAGGGCGATCTGTAGTTGCACATCTGGTGGAGACTGTCAGTGTTCCTTTGTGGCAGGAGGATAATCCTTGAACCAAAAAAGTATCTAATTTGAACAACGAATTCAGAAGAGAGTTTTGCTCCTGCCAGTCTCCAAAGGCACGATGCTGATACTCTCACAGGGGTGGAAGAAGAAGGGATAGGATAAAAAGCCCAACAGGAAAAAGTTTCATAAATGAGTTAATATTTTGCTTTAAAGGGCTAAGAGTGGTGCCTGGCACAGGGTAAGTGCTTTAGAAGTATTCATTCAATGAATGGATGAAGGATTGCTAAAATACATGACATGAAAAATATTTGTTTTAGAAAAATAACATATTTTCCACCTTTAGTAAAGTGAAATGTCTTACAAATAGTATGGAAAGGCACATGTAAATGTAACACATAGTAAGTGGAAAATCAGAATACAAATGATATTGAAACTACAGCTATACTTGTATAGAAAATGACATGTGTGTTTGTACAAAACCTGGAAGGGACCATGAAAAATGAGAAATTTGATTTATTGGAGTAAATAGGACTTAAAAAAATTTTTTTAACGTTATTTCAATGCTAATGTTTGGTGCATTTTAAATCAAACTCTGTTGTAGCACTTACATTATTCTAATGCCATTTGTCAATGTATTGGTTTCTTTGCCCGCGTCCTGAGCTCCTTTCTGGCACAGACATCAACTGATTCATCTTTATATTTCCAGTGCTTGGCACAGTACCTGCCACTTAGTTAGGGTTCATCCATCGTGGCGGCTAACAATTTGGGTTCTGGAGTCAGACAAGGCTGGGTTCAAGTTCAAAATTACCACTTAAAACCAGTGTGACCCAAGACAAATTGCTTGAACCTCAATTAACTCATATGTAAAGTAGGGAGAATCGTGGGACCTACTTCATAGCATTGTTACAGTGATTAATGAGATAATTCATCAAAAATCTACTTAGCCCGGCCGGGTGTGGCTCAGCGGTTGAGGGTCAACCTAGGATCCAGGCGATTGGGGTTTGATTCCCGGTCAGGGCACAGGCCTGGGTTCCAGGCCCGATCCCCAGTGGGGGGCGTGCAGGGGGCAGCCGATCAGTGGCTCTCATCACTGATGTTTCTCTCTCCCTCCCTCTCCTTTCCTCTCTCTGAAATCAATAAAGATATATTTTTAAAAAATCTATTTAAAATAGGCTGATCCATAACGCACACAGAGCGCCCAATAAATATTAGATACACTACTACTATTGCTATTACTATGTTAATTGTAAGGTGAATTGAATAGTATCGGCGGCAGAGACAACACTTTTAAATGACAGCAACAGGACGAACTCACTTCATGGCTGTAAAAGTGCCCGGCAATAGAGGCTCTATGTCTCTGCCTGTCTCTTCTGCCCCCCACGGGAGGCTTGGTCCTTTGTCTCACCAGGGTCGCGTCGCTCACGGTTCTGTAGAGAAATGGAGATTCTACCTGGTCATCGGCATGAGGCCTCAGAGTGCGGCTGTGATAAGACAGATCGTCTGGGAAGAATAAAGATGATAAGCGCATATCATTGAGCTGCCCACCTCTGCATCCTGGGGGACCTGTGTGTGTATTTAATAATATGAGCTAAGCAATGGACTCTAGTGCTTTCAAACAGTGAGGAACTAGCAACGCTCTGTGTAAGAATAGGCCTGCTGGTGGCATCTGTGTTCTATTTGACCCTGAGATTTTCAATAATTTCCTATTGTAATTAGCGTATCATGAAAGAGGCATGAGATATTTCATCTTTCTCTAGCACTGGCTGCCAAATACAAATAGATTTCTATTGTGTCTTTGAAATTTCCCTGGGTTTAGATGAGTATTTTTCCCCCCAAGGGGCTAATTGGAAAGATCCTTAACTAAAAGATGTCAAGAGGCCATAAGACACAGATAAGGGAATCCTGGAAGGAACATCATGTTTGTTATAGAATATGGATTGTTACAGTGACAGGAATGGAAGCTGAATTAAGAATGGTTTAAAAAAACAACAACTAAGCGTTGGAAGTTGTTGGTAGACTCAGGAAGGTAATGCCAACAGGAACCTTTGTTCAGTCCAAAGCCAGCTTGGTAATATCACCACCAGGAACATAAACCCACCCCCAGCCTCAGCCAGCCTCCTTCTTGGATCTCTACATATTATACAAAAAACAAAAATCCATGTAAAATATAAGATATCACACCTGACACTTAGTAGTCTCAGTAAATGATAGGCATTAATATCATTACTATCACGATTATTATTGCTATGACTGCTGATGCCACGTCTTATAGGAGCTGGCATTTTCCATTGCTTTGGCAAATTGATATGAACTCATTTGATATTCAAATAGATTTCTCTCTTTGTAAAACAAATGCTTGAAATAACTATCAAATATAAATAGTAAACTCAGTATATCCACCTCTTTCTGAGAAGCAATGTTATGTAAATATCTACCCAACTAAAACGTTTAACTTCTAAAAAGATGTGAAGTTCAGTCTGAAAGGCATAGCCTAACATAAAAAGCTACTGAAAATAATAAACAATCCTAATCCTTGGGGAAAATATTGAACAATTTTATGAACACAAATTTTATTCAAACCATTAGCTCTCCCTAATCTAATAAATCTAAGTGATTTGATGTAATTTTTAAAAACCATCATATTTTTATATAGCCAAGTAACCTTACTAAGCATCATACCAGAACTGTAGTGATTTAAGTTAGTGTGCTCCTACAAGCCTTTAAAAAAAAAAAAAAAAAGGAATTTATTATGTAGCAGTATGTAAAATGTTAAATTTCAGAGAAACATTTATGATTCATACTTTAAAGTCTCATTAATAACAGTTTGACACTGACCTTCCTGGGAATTCATCACTTCAGACACTGGAATCTGGGTCCTGTCCAGTTCACTAATATGATAAAGATCATCAAATTCTCCCCAGCGTGTCATTCCCCTGAAAAACAATAAATCTTATAAGTGACATCAACTCCATTCAAGATGAGGTCTCTGCTGGTTTTCAGACTTACAGTATTTATATTAGTACTGTGGGCCTCTGGGCCTCTATAGGTAGAAATATCACCCTAATTTATAACAATTTTACATTATTAAAATAATATTTATACCAGAGTGGTCAGCATGTGTTTTCAATACTTCCCTAACTTATTTTGAACATATCTTGACACAATAATTCAATTGCACACTGAAACACAAGGTTATATAGATTCTGTAAAACGTATGTGCAAAAAGAATTAGTAGAAACCAACATAATCCATTATTATACAAAGATCTTATAATGTTCTCAAGAGAGTTTAGATAAAAAAGTGTTCATTCCACCAACCCACATTGAGTTACTTGTTAATTTTTTTCCAAAGCACTGTTAGGTAAAGTGGCTCCCAAATAATAAGATACAGTGCCTGTCTTTAAGGCCTTGACTACTATGAAGAATGCAGTTTACAAGGGAGGAAAGTGTATGGAAATTTCTTTCCTAGAAAATTATGATTTACATCAGATGCTAACAATTGCTAACAATTGCCAATGCATTCTAATGCCCAGAATAAATAAAGCTGGGCAACTACTTATTTTTTCCAGGTGGGCCAACACTCATCTTTATTTTGTTTATCTGGCCTTAGATAAGTTACTTATCTTCTCTGTGTCTTTTCTATAAAATGGGGATGATAACAGGATCAGCTAAGATAAGATGGTTGAGAAGGTTGAGTGATTTGCATAAAATTCTTAAAACAGTGCCCAACAGTGTATTAAATGATCATAACTGTCTTCATCCTCACTGTCATCCTCCTCATAATCATCATTATCTGAATCTACTTCATGATGGTCCAGGAACCATTAGAGACCTAAGATATCCCTGGATCTCTCTAGGTTGGTTAATGGATACTATTATTAATAGAACCAGTCTTAGTCCTACTATGAATCTCTTTCATAATGTCTGTTTTCCTTAACACCAAAAAATATTCACCTCTATGGTATTTGTGACATTAACTCTGGTGGAAACAAAAAATGCTTATTAATACTAGTGGTCAATATCTGCAGATCAATAAATGTGATACACCACATAAAATGAAGGACAGAAGTCACATGATCATATCAATAGATGCAGAAAAAACGTGATAAAATCCAGCACTGATTTATGATAAAAACTCTCAGCAAAGTGGGAATAGAGGGATCATAGCTCAACATAATAAAGGCCATATACAAACCCACAGCCAACATCATACTCAATGGGCAAAAGCTACACGTGTCTCCCTTAACATCAGGAACAAGACAGGGATGTCTGCCTTCACCACTCTTATTCAACATAGTACTAGAAGTCCTGGCCACAGAAATCAGATGAGAATAAGAAAGAAAAGGCATCCAAATTGGAAAGGAAGAAGTAAAATTGTCATTATTTAAAGATGACATGATACTGTATATAGAGAATCCTAAAGATTCCACCAAAAACTACTAGACCTGATAAATAAATTCAATAAAGTAGCAGGATACAAAAGAAATATCCAGAAATCAGTTGCATTTTTATATACCAATAATGAACTATCAGAAAGTGGAACTAAGAAAACAAACCCATTTACAATTGAATTAAAAAAAATACCTTGGAATAAATTTAACCAAGGATGTACTTGGAAAATGATAAGACACAGAAAGAAGAAAGAAACTGAAGAAGATACAAGTAAGTGGAAACAAATACTGTGTTCATACTGCCCAAAACAATCTACAGATTCAGCACAATTTCTAGCAAGGTACCAATGGCGTATTTCACAAAGCTAGAACAAAGATTCCAAAAATTTATATGGAACCACAAAACATCCCAAATAGCAACCTTGGGAAAAAAGAACAAAGTTGGAGGAATCACACTACTTCATATCAAACTACACTATGAGATCATAGTAATCAAAACAGCATGGTACTAGCATAAAAACAGACATAGAAATCAATGGAACAGAATAGAGATTCCGGAAATTAACCTTCACATTTATGGTCCATTAATATTTGACAAAGGAGGTAGAAACATACAATGGGATAAAGACAGTCTATTCAACAAATGGTGTTAGAAAAATTGAACATATACTCACAAAAATATAAAACCTTCTTACATCAAATCCAAGAATAAACTCAAAATGGATTAAAGACTTACATGTAAGACTCAAAGCCATAAAAATCCTAGAAGAAAACATAGGCAGCAAAATCTTGAACATTTGCTTATTTTTTCTGATATGTCTCCTTGGGCAAGGGAAACAAAAGAGAAATTAAACAAATAGACTACATCAAACTAAAAAGTTTTTGCACAGCAAAGGAAATCATCAACAAAATGAAGACAACCCACTGAATGGGAGAACATATTTGCCCATGATACATCTGAAAAGGGGTTAATATCCAAAATGTATAAGAACGTATACAACTCAACACCAATAAACAAACAATCCAATTTAAAAAATAGGCAAAGAACCTGAACTTCTCCAAAGAGGACATTCAGAAGCCACAGACATATGAAAAGATGCTCACATCACTAATCATTAGAGAAATGCAAATTAAAACCACAATGAGGTATCACTTCACACTTGTCAGAATGGCTGTCTTCAAAAAATCAACAAACAAGTTGGCAAGGATGCATAGAAAAGGGAACTCTGGGGTACTCCTTGTGGGGATGCAGACTGGTGCGGCCACTATGAAAAACAGGACAGAGTTTCCTCAAAAAAATTAAAAAAGGAACTGCCTTATGACCCAGAGATTCGTCTTCTGGGAATATATCCAAAGAAACACAAACCACTGATTAGAAAGAATATATGCACCCCATATTCGTTCCAGTTATTTACAATTGCCAAGATTTGGAAGCAGCCCAAGTGCCCATCAGTAGATGAGTGGATAAAAAAGTTGTATTACCTTTACATGATGGAATACTACTCGGCCATAAAAAAGAAGGAAATCTTAACCTTTTGCAACAGCATGGATGGCCCTGGAGAGTATTATTCTAAGTGAAATAAGCCAGTCAGAGAAAGACAAATACCATATGATTTTTCTTATATGTGGAAACTAACAAACAAAATAAACAAAATAGAAACAGACTCATAGATATAGAAAATAGACTGACAGCAGTTAGAGGGGAGGGTGGGGGCTGAGGGGGGTTGAGTGAAAAAGGTGAAGGGATTAAGCAAACAAACAAACAAACAAACTCATAGACACAGACAACTGTATGATGGTTACCAGAGGGAAAGGGGTGGGGGGAGGTAGGAGAGGGTAAGGGGGGGCAAATGGTGACGGAAGGAGTCTTGACTTTAGATGGTAAGTGCACAGTGCAATATACAGATGATGTATTATAATATTGTATGCCCGAAACCTGTGTAACTATTAACCAATGTCACTCCAATAAATTCAATAAAAATTAAAAAAAAATACTAATGGTGATGAATATGAATAAATGTGATTCTTTTTTCCCCTTGATCTTTGAGTTGTTTTGAGGCCTTTTTACAACTTTCACATCATTTGAACCTCACAATAGCTTTAGGAAGGAGATAAGGGAATCATAATATATTTGTTATTTAATTTCCCAGTGAACTCTACTATCCAGCATAGAGCTAGTCAAAACAAAGGTTGTAATGTCCAAAAACTATAGGTAATAACTTTAACTCAAAGAAGTATTCAGGTCCTGACTCATATGAATCTGGTTATTCTTATGATAGATGAAATTATCCATTTCCCCCAATGTATACAAGATGAATAAATGAAGGAAGCAGATATAATTATCATAAAAAGGGGTAGCAACTGAAAAGACAGAACACCAAAGAAGAGCAGGAACTAAAAAGGCGAAGCCACCTGGTGCTCTTTCATGAGGGGCAGATGAGAGGCGCAAGAATGCCCAACCAGTGGTGAACTATAAATTCTTGGAAACCCTGGCAGACTTGACACCTCTTCTCACTTTCTTATAGCTTAGTGGTGTCCCCCTACTATAGGGAGACAGGCATGGCTCCATATAAGCAGTGTTTCACCCGTTCCTTCCTACCATCTTAGGAGACTACACCAAGTTTAGCTCTGGATTGTGTAACCTGAAGTATCACCATATACAACAGTGCACATGGCCAAGTTTGAGGGCAATTACCCAAAGTTTTCCAAAGAAAACTGATTGGAATTTTATGTAATATCAAATAGTTTAACTTGCCCCAGTACAAGACTATTTGCATCGCTCTGACCAAGCTTGAGGATGTACACCATTAGCTAATTCAAACTGCGGGGAGGCTTCCCAATGAGTTGCAAGAGCAAAAGGAGGTTGAAATTTGATAGACAAATAGAGTTCGGTCACTCCTCTGCCCATATCGTAAGAAAGGAAAAAACACTATTGGTATTATTCAAATGTACACCTGTCCAGTTTCTGCTCTTTATTTCATTCCACTATGACTTGTCCAAAATGTGCCAAAGCTGACTTTGGAAAGATATGAAAAGCGGAAATAAAAACTGATACAAGCAAACAGAATAAGGCTGTCTTTTTGTGTTTGTTTTTAAATAAAAAATTTCCAAAAGAAAATACTTGGACCAGATATGAGAGATCAAAGTACGGTCTGTGGAATTCATTCCATAAAGGATTACAAGTGCTCACAGCTCAAACAAACTTACTTTAAGCTTCTGCCCTCCCATTAAGCTGACTCGGTGTGACTCATGTCTAACGTAATTAAAACAAACTATCATAACTAGCCGACGATTCTCTCAAAGGGGGAACTGAAGGAGAAGACGGCAGCCCAGCCGAGTACACAGCCTCCACTCCCTTACCCCGCCCCCTGGAGATGCCAGACCCGTGACCCGGTGGCAGCAGAGATGCAGGCTCTGCCCTTGGGAACCTGGGACGGGGAAGGGGGCACGAGAGCAGCTTTAGAGAGGCCGGCCAGTCCATTTCATCCGAGCTCGGTGTTTGAATGAACGACGGTGTCTAAGATTAGGCGGAAACAAAAACTAGTACCTTAGGTGACTGCGCAGCCCACTGGGAAACCAGAGGCCGGGGAGCAGACACCTCAAATGATGCTGCGCCTTCCCGCCGAGTGTTCAGCTGGTTCCCAGGAAGGAGTCGCGGCTAATTAGCCACAACTGAATCTAGTCTTGGAGGGTGAAGGAGAGGAGAGAGGTCTTTTCCTGACAATTCTCACCCGCCAGAAAGATCTGATCCGCTGCAAGTGTGCGCTCAGATGTTCTCCCATAAGTCTCACTGTTGTGGTAAAAATCAGGCAAAGTTTTCTAGGGAATTCTTTCTTAATCTCAAACTAAAGGAGATAATTCCTGTCTAGTTCACAACAATGTTCTGATAAACAATGGAAAATGGAAATGGAGTCCACGAAGTACATCATGAGGATATTAATTTATAATCTGCCACAGGATGTGGAGAGGCATCGTTACTGCCGTCTCTCCCTGGGTCCTTAAAACACTGAGGATTTCTAGGAACAGGTTTCTTGTATTTTAGATTGAGACATTAAAAAATATCTTGAAACATTCAAAATAATGATGCTTAATGTGATAATCCAATACCTTACTGCATCCCCTTGACATCTTCCCGTAATGTTCCAGACTCATCAAGTTTTCACGAATCAAATCATTAAAATGCATCACACGGAGCTGGCTGCTCAGAGAACTTGGTAATGAGTTCTTAGGTAATATGATAGCTAATTTTGCCAAATTATCTTGCACGGTTTTCTAAAACAGGGCCCACGGGTGATTTTTCCTGTTCAGTGATGCTCCTGCCCATTTGAAATCATCGGCCCATCCGTCACAGAGTACCTGCAGGTGAGGGGTCAGGGCCTTGTCGGCGCCCAAGCCTCTGGCCTTTTTCCCACTCGGGGCCCCTTGCCTACTGGCAACCCTTAGCGTGGACGGAGGACTAGTCAGGAGTGCGTATGTACGGACAGTTCCCGCAGCGGAGCGCATTCAGCTCCCGGGGCTTCAGCGGGTCCTGCGTTTCGAGCCCCTTCTGCGCCGCGCGCCCTGCGGAGCGCCGGGCCGGCGGGAATGGGCGGGACACGCTCCGTGCTCGGGGCCCGCAGGCGAGTGGGGCGGGGGGCGCGGCCGTGTCGTCGGGGGCTCTGGCTGTGGATGGAAGGCTGCCGGGCCCCCAGCGCACGCCGAGGGCCAGAGCAGGCTTTCGGTGGCTTCCAGCCCGAGCCCCGAGGCTTCAGGCATCGGCGGGGAGACGGGCAGGCGGGGGTGGGGAAGCCGGCGGGGCTCCAGGCAGAGCCGGGGGCCAGAGGCCGCGGGGACGGACGACAGGCCAGGCCGCCCGAGCACCACGTCGGAGAAAGGTCCGCAAGGCGCACGTCCCGGTGGGCGCGTTTCCTCGGCAGGCAAAGCAGAGCGGCCCTGGGGGCGGGCCCGGCTCGCCCGGGGGGCACAGGCCGGCTGGGAGGAGGCCTCGGCAGCTCCCTGCTCCCGCGGCGCTCCCGCCCGGCCGCCCGGGGTGGCTGCGGTGGAGGGCCGCGCCTTCACATGCACACCAGGGGCACGAGCTGCGGCCTCGAGGACCAGAAGGGGGGCGTGTGACAGGCCCATTTCTGGCGCTCTCGGTCGCCACACGGCCCCCAGGGCTCTCACAGGCGCCCTCCGCAGCCCCCCAGCGCCCGCTCTTGCTGACTGGCAGCGGCGGAGCTGCCCGCTGCCGTGGGGCGGGTCCCCGGGCTGCGCCGCGCGCAGGCCTTTCCCGTCTCTTGGCCGTTTGTATGTCTTCTTTGGAGATATGGCTGTCCTCTGCCCATTTTTTGATCAGATTGTTTATTTTTTTGTTATTGAGTTGTATGAGTTTCTTATATATTTTGGATAATTCCTGACCAGCTATATTATTTGCAAATATTTTCCCCCATTTTTTACCTGTCTTCTCACTTTATTGATGGTTTCCTTCGCTGTGCAGAAGCATTTTAGTTTGATAAACTCCCATTTGTCTAGTTTTGCTTTTGTTTCCTTTGCTCAAGGGGTTATATTCAAATGGCATTATTCAGAATTATATCAAGTAGTTTTCCACCTATGTTTCTTCTAAGAATTTTATGGTTACCATACAACCCAGCAATTCTGCTTCTGGATGCTCATTCGGAGGAAACAAAACACTAATTTAAAGGGGTAAATGCACCCCTACGTTTGTTGCAGCATTACTTACAGTAGCCAAGATATGAAAGCAACCAGGTATCCATCCAGAGAGAATTAAATAAAAGACACACACACACACTGAAACATTACTCAGCAATAAAAATTAAAAAAAAAGGAATGAAATCCTGCCATTTGAGACAGCACCGATGAACCCTGAGGGTATTATACTAAGTGAAATAAGTCAGATAGGTGAAGACAAATGTTACATGATTTCGCTTCTATGTGGAATTTTAAAAAAATATCAAAAGAAACAAACAAACAAAACAAAAACAGACTCAGAAACAAAGAACAAACTGATGATTGCCAGAGGGCAAGGGGGTAGAGGGATGGGTGAAAAAGGTGAAGGGGAATATAGTTAGTAATAGTGTTAAAAGTTTGCACAGTGACAGATGGTTACTAGACTTACTGTGGTGTTTACATAGTAAGATACATAAATGTTCAATCACTGTGTTGTACATTTGAAACTAATATAATATTGTATACCAACTATGCTTTAATAAAAAAATTAAAATAAAAAAAAGAAAGGTAGGGAAAGAGGGAGGAAGAAAACAGAAAAAATATACATATGATTCCTTCTGAAGCAAGGAGGTATATTTATTAGCTTTTCTAAAAATTATAAAAGGTAATGAAAAAATCAGCCCAACATATTTATTCAAGATACAGTTGCATAAACCCACAGAGATGACTGTTTTGTGCATTTTACTGCGCTTCAAATACACTTTGCTGTGCCTTGTTGAACAGGATCAGGACAGTCAGGTGGGGCATAAGTAAGTCTCCTTTCCAGAAAGCAGAAAGAGCCCTTTGCTTCAAGAGAAATTTAAATTTTATTCCCTGTGTGTGTGTGTGGCTAATGAAATACTGTCCTCACATTTTGTCTTTTCCAACGAAGGAATGCAGTCTTCCAGGAGAGAAGCAATACAGCAGCGAGGCCGAGAGCACGGGTTCTCGAACCTGTAACCTGAGGCTCAGTCCAGTTCTGCTACGTGCTTATTGGAGATCTTGCATAACTGCCTAACCTCTCGGGGCTCTGGTTTCTGAACACCTACTTCACAGAGGTGCTGAGGGATTACACGAAACTGTATATAAGCATTTAGAAGAGCTCCCATCTTTAAGAGTGCATGCAATAAAAGTAAATATGAAGATTATCTAAAGAATTGAAACCATGAGTGGTAGCTTACATTTTGGAAAAGACATCTGGTGACTTCCCAGTAAAAGAAGGCATGTGCTTCTCATCTTGAATTTTCAGCTGTATAGGCTGTTTTACTCCCCAGAAAATGTCCAGCATTCCTTCAACAATTAGTTTACCATCTTCAGTCTAGGGAAGAAACCAATATTCTCAAACAGTGTTTTTGTATTATTTATAAAGAGTAATTGTTTTAACTGAAGACGGGGAAATTATGTAAAACATCTTAATAAATGAAAACATGAATTCCCAAGTGTGATTGTTTGGCTTTTCAACTTACCTACAAAATAATTCTATTTTTGAAACATTGTTTTATTTTTGAAAACAGCTATAACTAGCGAAGTAAGTCATAATGGTGATGACATGCCCATCAGAGGGCACAGTATGTTAAAATGCTTTCTGAGCTCTATGGTTCTTCAATTAAGTGGAAGTTTAATTCTCTAATTCTGTTTAACTTAAAATTCAAGTAGAATTAAAAACTGTACAAAGCTAAGAATCAGAAGAGCAACTGTTGAGAGATTTAGTGGCTCTTTCCTCATTCTGAACAGGAAAATTTTAACTTACAAAGTTATGCGCAATGAATAAAATAATGTATGTGAAAACAGTGTAAAATGTAAAACAAAATTATATTTAAAAAAAATCAAAAGCATTTGAAGAATTTATTTTAAGTTGGAAATATTATAACAAAAGAAGGATACTCCATGCAAACAAACAAAAATTAGCAAACATCTATCGAATATTTACTTATTTAGTGGATGTAAATATCAATACCAAAGCACATTCTCATAGAACTTATTTTCTAATCTATTTTTCTCTTGTATATGTAAGTCTTTGTGTTATTAAAGCAATGTGTTAGCACTATAGGCAATTTGGAAAATATAGAACTAAGAAGAGTCATATTCTAACTATCCAATAACTACTGTTATTATGAAAAATCAGTTATTACAAAACATAAATTACTCAATTCTTATTCGAGAGTGTAAGGAAACTCCAGACTCTGGAATCAGACCTGTGTTCAAACTCTGGCCCTGCCGCTTCCTGCTGTGTGGCCTGGGCAAGTTGCTGAAGCCTTTCAACCCGGTTGCTCCGTTTGAAGAAGGAACATCGCAGTGGTGCTAACTAACAGGGCCCGGTATTTACTACATGCCCAATGAATATTCATACTTATCATTTCCTTGGCTGATAAACCTACTTTGGAGCCACTTCAGAAACAAAGTCTTGTTCTTTTCCTCACTTTCAAGTTCACATTTCAGATAACTGAGAGGTCAGGTGATCACAAAGTTGTTTTTAACAACAAAACATAATTTGTTCTTTGAAGTGGAAGTACATGATAAAGACACTGCATTTCAGCAGCGATGTATAGCGTCCTTTCTTTGCCTAATTATAATTCAGTTAATCCCTTACCGCAAACATTCAAAGGGAACTGCTTGTATGAGGTTATAGAATTCTTGCTTTTAAGAAGAAATATTCCAGCCATCATGTAAGGAATATCAGAATATTTCCTAATCTCAGAAAACATCTTTTTTCAGATTATCTAAATAATTTTCCCTGAAGGCTTATTTACACTTACGAAATTTCCCTGTCTGATTCTTAGGTGGCTTCTCTTCTTCATCTACACAAATATCCTTGGTGATTTCAAGGATCTGGGTGGCCTCTAAACAAATAACTGCCAGCTTTGTATTTCCAGCCAAACCTCCACCCTGGGTTCCAGCTGTAACACTGTCCACCGACATCAAACTTCATCTGTTCCTAACTCTTAGTTCACGAACATTTTCTTTTCCCGGTCTCCCCCATGTGGCAAATAGCACCCCCATCCTTCCAGTTGCTCAGGCCAAGAATTTTACAGTCACCATTTCTTTTTTTCGTCCTCACTACTCAATGCAAATCCTCTTAACTCTACCTTACAAACATATTCCTAGTATGGCCACAGCCACCGCGTCCAGGGCCGTGACCCTGGTCCGTGCCACTGTCACTGATGACCTGGATTATTTCAAGCTGCTTTCTGTCTACTTCATTCTTCCCTCGCCCCTCATATATGCTCAGTAGCCTGAGAGAGCCTTTTAAAACGAACCTTTTTAGATAATGTCACCGTTCTACTCGTGACTCCCCAGCGGCTTCCATCTCATTCCAAGTGGAAGCTCAAGTCCCCACAGTGACCTGCGGGACCCTCCACACTCCTGCCTCCCCCTGGGCTGCGCCTCTGGCTGCGCTGTCCCCTGCCTCCCGTTGTCCCCAAGCTTCCCCCGCCCGGCTCCTGGGCCTCGGCTGCACCGCCGGCTCGGCCCTTCTCGGACGGTTCCTTCTCCTGAAAGGGGTCCCGCAGGCTCTGCAGCGCTGCTCGCCTCCTCCAGGGCCTTTGGCCGAATCCCCCCCCCCGCGGAGCCCGAGCCTGCTCCCCTTCTCCAGGTGCTCCACGGCCACTGCCACCACCTGCCACACCGCCCGTCTGACTTCGCTTCTTGTCTGCCTCCCGGAACGTAAGCAGCACGAAGCACGCACATTCTGTCTAGTTTTCCCATTACTGTATCTCCAGCCTATAGAACAGTGTCTGGCACGTGACAGACAACAAATATTTGTCTTATTAGTTAATCAATCAGAGATTAAGAAAACTACATGTTATTCTCCATGGATCGCCCCTTTTAACAGTGTCCATTATTGTAGGTCTGTCAGATTTGACCAGTGAGTAAAGATGAAAAGACTAAGAAATCTGATATTCTCACTGTAAATTTCCGTTCATATAAGTTAAAAAATTATATAAGCCATGAGACTTTAAAAAAAAATTAAATTGTAAGTTGAATATTGTAAACTGAGTGCTTATTCACAGATTTGGAAAGGGCCTGCCTCAACTTTTACATTCATAACATCAAAATTCAAACATGTTCCTAAAGAAAACAAACTTCTTAACATCATTAATTTTGTGGAAACTATTGAATTAAAATATAAATCATCATTCTCTTAAAGTTTTGATCTTTTCTTAAATTTTATATTTTTATAATTATAGATATTACAGATCAAACAGACAGGTCAATACTGAAATTATTTAAAATTTGGCCCATTTCTTTTTAAAGAGATTATTCTTCTGTATATGATTACATTTGGGATGGTAACTGAAATATGCAATTTAAGTACATTTTTTAAGCTCACTAAAACATCAGAGTGGTTTGCAAATATCCTTCTGTCCCAAGTGCAGAGTTAAGCCAAATCACAGTGGCCTAAAGTCAATGCTCTACCATCAAATTTGAAGATTTTAAATAGAATGTTAGAAAATTATAATGTTCCCTAGGACCAGGAAGATATAAAAATGGGAAGCAAGCAGCATTAGAATACAAGACTGAGTGGAGAGGGCTGTGGCAAATGAGGCATTCAAATGAACAAAGAAGGAAGGAAGGAAGGAAGGAAGGAAGGAAGGAAGGAAGGAAGGAAGGAAGGAAGGAAGGAAGGAAAGATTTAAGGCCAGCGTTTACAGTAGTCTACCAATTGCACCCCTGAAAATGCTTTCTAGCTTCAGGACTTTCTTGAATTGTCTAACATTTTAAAATGTATTTTTACGACATGGTACACATTCATTTTACTGTTCATGCATTTTAACAACAAAATCAAACTATGTTGCAGATATGTCATATAGTAATGATTTATTTGAGCAATTCTCCATTGGTAGAGACTTAAAGTAGCTTGGGATTTTTTCTATTACAAATAATATCACCGTGAACAGCCTTCTGTATACATCCCGGTACATTTGTAAGAAGGTATTAGGATAGATTTCTAGTAGGATTGCTGTTCAAAAAATATTCATTTATTTTAAAGTAGAAAGCAAATATGTCATTAAAGTTATTTTTAAATGTTTTTCTATCTCTCCAAAAATGCTTGGTAAATTACTGATGTCCCAGGAGTGGGATTTTTGTGATATACTTAAAAAAAATTGAGATCAACTTAAAGATTAACCTGTTTTCACAGACCATTTGTGCTGCTGGCTTATGAAGTCCAACTCATCCTGACTCCTCTGTACCTCTATGGAATTTTTTTCTGTGAATCAACTGTATTTCATTTATGGACTTACCTGTCCACATGAAATATGCAGATTTTCCTGGTTCGCATAAAAAATGTTATAGTTCTTCAATAAAGAATTAAGTTGTTCCCTAAAAAAAAAATTACATTCAGTTACAATCAGTCTTGGGCTCTTTAACAGTAAAAGGCAATAATGGTGCTTCCAGGTCCTAAAAGTATGAGACAGAAAAAAATGGTTCAACTGAATCTTTGCTGTTCTGTCATTTTAACTTAATGTAGGTCATTGAAAAATGAAGGCTTCTTAGGACACAAATAAATCTTAAAGGTGATAATTCATAAATAAATAACCAAAGAAGGGAAAACGACAAAAATGGTGAAGAGAGTGTTCTATAGTAGAAGGCAGCCATGAAATAGAAATTTGGCTTTACATTCCTTCCTAGTTTTGAACATTTAACCAGCCTGAGAGAAGCACCTAGAATGTGCCTGACATTGCGCTTCCCGTACCCGCCCCTTGGCGGCAGATGGGCCCCGACAAGGGGACCGCCTTCCTGCCTCCCCTCCACCTCTCAGGGCTGCCACAGCCAAGGCGCTCACCGCACCTGCTCCGCTCGTCCCAGCTGTCGTGGCTCACTTAGGCTGTTGCAACAGTCTCCTAAAAACCCCTGCATCTGCTGTCTATTCTCAACAGCAGGAGTTATTTTAATGCCCGCTTGATCATATCTCTTTTTTCTTCAAAACTTCTCATTGTTAGAATAAATGCCAATACCCTTCCAGTGACTGGTCTGCCGTTAAGCTTAGATCTCATTTCCTCCCTCTCTTTCCTTCACTCACGACACTCTGGTCACTGGCCACCTTGCTGCTCCTCAAACACTCCAGGCACATGGTCACCTCAGAATCCCTGTGCCCAGAATGCTCTTCCCCCACACCATCACAATGTTAGCATGCTCAGTGTTAAAAAGCATTTACTCAAAAGCCATCTTCTCGAGGATCCCTCCTTGACTACCCAGTCTAGAAACTGTCTTCTCCAACACTCGTATCCTGCTTTCCTCCTTGCTTCTGCCCCTTAGTCACCATCTAACCTTGTCTATATTTTACTTACATTCTTACAGTATATAATTATACATTCTTATGTATTAAAATATTTGTAATATTTTCCTCTATTCTGTCTGCCCCACTAGGCTATAGCTCCCCGAGAACGGGTAAGTCTGTATGTTTTGTTCACACTGTACGTTTTGTTCATGAGCCTGGAAGAGAGCCCGGCACATAGTAAGAACTCAGCAAATGCTGGTTGAATGAAGCGATCAGAGAAATTTTTATTCCTAAAAAGAAAAACCAAAACATACCAAAGAAAGGGAAAGGCTTTTTTAAAAGTATAAGCAGTTTTATAGAGGACAAATATCATGATACTCAGTTTCCAAATACATCAATCACTAATAGCCCCCTGAGCCCCAACAGGTCTCTGTCCCATAAGAACCTCGGCTGCGCGAGGGCAGGCGTTGGTCTGTCTCATTCGCTGCTGCCTTCCAAGTGTGCAGAACAGAGACTCGCTCAGAGTAGGCTCTTATTCAATAAATACTGAATATCGAACGACAGGATCCGTGTACGTTAATTTTTACATGTTTGAGATCATGTAAACATTCTTTTTCCATTTGACTTTTCTCCCTTGTCGTTTCTCATGTGCACATTTCCAAGGATCAGAACACATGCCACACGGTCACATGAAAACCGTCTGCAGAATTCCTGCATGCTACCCACTTCCCAGCTGGGCTGCTTGAGAATTTTAGTGTTCATAAGTATTTCTGTTCTAAATGTCACCGAGCACACTGATTGTGTTCCCTCCAAGTCATTGCTATGGGATATTTTCTAAAAATTACAGGACTGGTGAAGATGGTGAGCACTTTTACAGCTCTCATTACTGAGGGCCAGGGCACCGTGCAGAAAGTCCTGGCTCACTTGGGATGCAACTCCTGATGTGCTGAGCTGTGAGAGTTGTTATTAAAGCAAATGAATGCTCACATAATTTATTCCCTCAGCCTCTGTTTCTGATAAAACTGCACAATAAGGTATAGTACGAGCATCCTTCAAAGTGTTTACCTCAGGATTATGTATAATTAGAAAGGTTATTCTCTGGGAACAAGCTGTTTGGAAAATGTTTCTGTATCTGAACAAAACCTCACTCAATCTTCCTCCACAGAAATAAGCCTCCAAATGACCCAGGGGATTGGCAAATTGTGGTCCTGGGCCATCTGTTTTTTGTAAATAAAGTTTTATTGGAATAGAGCCACACTAATTTGTTGGCTTGTTGTCTATGGCTGCTTTCCTGCTATAACTGCAGAGCTGAGTATTGTGACAGAAACCAGATGGCCCACAAAGCCTGAAATATGTATTATCTGGTTTATACAGAGAAAGTCAGCCAGCTATCAACCATGTGTAACACGGGTAACTGAATACCACAGGAGTCTTCCATACTTTTTCACCAAAGGCAAGGTCTTTCTGACTACTAATGACACTTTGAAAGATATTGGATTGTCAGTAGAATAGTGCTGAGATAAAATTAGGTAAGTTAATGGTGCAATAAAGTGAGGAATTAGCAAAGAAAATTCAGAAGTGAACTATAGCAACAGTGAGTGCATTCCAAATATTAAAAGATCATCACATTTTAACTGTATGTACATAACCAGAGGCACTTTTTTTTCTTATGTGTCTTTACTGATTTCAGAGAGAGAAAGGGAGAGGGGGAGAGAGAGAGACAGGAACATCGATGATGACAGTCATGGATCAGCTGCCTCTTGCATGCCCCATAATGGGGTTCAAACCTGCAATCCGGGCATGTGCCCTGACTGGCAATCGAACCCTGACCTCCTGGATCATATTCTGAGGGTGGATGAGAGCTTAGAGGAATAGATTTGCAGCAAACTTTGGAGGGTGAGAATGGAACCTGAAGAGTGTGAGGAGCTTACACTCTCGCCGGGCAAAGTACACATTAGCAAGGACAGGTAGCTCTTTCTATAGTTATTGCGGAGAAAGCTCAGAGTTGGGATTCTAAGAGTGTAACCTGTCAAATGGGGAGTGGTGAGCAATGAACTGCGGAGCAGACAGGAACACTGTCAACCATTTTAAGAAGCTTAGAGTTCACCCTGCAGGTAATGGGCTGCTACTGGGGATTCTTGGCCAAAAAAAAAAAAAGACATGATGATGGTGAGGGCCACTAGGGAACTTATGGAAAACAGATTTCAGGACAGGACAAGACGCAGCAAGATGAGTGGGGCCATTGTAACAGGATTGGGCAGAGGTGCAGGAGCAAGACCGTGTTCCATGGAAAGGTGATCAGAGGTTCCACGTAGACGGGAGGAGCTACAGCACTAAAGAGACCTGGAATAAGTATAAAGTTTAGGAAACCCAAAGGTAACCACCCAAGTGTTGTCTACGCAGTCCCTAGTCAAGAAAAGGGACACTGATTTAATATATACAGTGACTTGTCAATGGTAATTGTAAATAGATTTTTAGGGTACACTTAAATGTTACATAAGGATCCCCAAAAAGAAGAGCACCCTTCCCTCTGAGCCCCCAAAGAATTCACCCAACCAAATGAAACTGCTTAGCAACTGTCCAATTGCCCCAACAAAGCTATAACACAGGAGATAAGAAATGGATTCCATATCCAGTCTTCTCAGTTTTTAAATCTCCAGTGTATAGAAGCAACAGGGATACTCAAGAAGTAGATGCAAGGCTTAAACAGGCTGTATACTTTATGTGCAATACATAAGAAATTGATTTTCTAAGATCTGGATTTGTTTTAGAAAACATCACAGTATATAATCTGGATAGTGTTTTTACAAAACTAAGGAATGGCAAATTGAACATCTAACTAAATGAACACGGACTCATAAGCTTCCCCAGGACCGAAGCTGGCACTGTGCGCTGGCGGTGCAGACAGAGGATGCTGGCAGATGCTGACGGGCACCCGGAATCATCCATTACAGCTCCTGGAAGAGTGCTGGCCAGGGAGAGGCCTAACACGGGGTGACAGACAGAGAGGAGGCCCGCAGAGCGAGCCCCGGGCTCCTGCTCCTTTAAGGCTCCCGGCTTGTTTCAATGAGTAATAGTGGTCAACTGTAAAATGCTTAGGTGTACTTTGCACTTTGTGGCCTGCATTGCAGCTGCTCAGCAGATGGGAATTACCCACATTCTGACTTTCGCCACCACCAACAGACTTAGCAACAAGGAGTTCCTCAATCTTATCACGCTACTTAGCTGCCTGGATGAAACAACTGTATCCGATTTTATAAAACTGTAATAGGCGTGGATATTGGACAGCATGGCGTGCAGGAGTGAGTTACGCCCTGTACAGACAGAATGGATGTTAAATACTAGTTGTACTAAGAGTTCCCTCTCTTGTTTCACTAGTGATTCATGGCATAATTAAGTGGATATTGGGTCCCTTTCCTGGAAAACAAAAACCCTGTCCCATTCTTCACTAAGCGACTCTTAGTCTGGACTCACTGAAGGCAAGCCAGAAATAGTGTTGCACGCTGCATTCCAACGCAGGCTTCAGGGACCACTACACGACACGAGATCAACTTCAGGGGAAAACACAGCCCTACGCGGCCGCCACAGGCATATTTGGCCTTGGCCGTGCTTCCCGAGTCTGTGTTACTTCTGCCTCTCAGAGTCGTGCTGAAAAATGTTCAGGCTCCAAATCGGGCAGCCATGGGACTGCATCCGGACGGCAGCATTAGGAACAAAGTTCCCCTGTGTGTGTTGCCTTGTTTCACAGCAGGACCTAAAGCATTTCAGAGTCTCTTCATAGAGGCGAAAAACCGAGGCGGAAAAGAAATGCTCTTACAGTTGCTGTTTTTCCTATTAAAAAGTTTTAAAAAAACAACTTAAACTTACTGTGTGTTTTTATAAAATAACTATAAATTAAACATGTCACAGTAACAAATTGATCATTTACTGGGAATTAAGGTTGTGATTTTTAATTTTGTGTTGTAGTTCTGTATACCTCCCAAATTCTATATAATAAGTGTGCAATGCATTCAAAATGTTTTCATAATTTTACTTCCATAAAAACATCATATAAACACCTCTATGTCTGGGGAAAGGTGGAACCAGGAAGTAGGAGAACAGAGAGTAAGTACAGGCTTATCGGTAAGAAGTTTGCCGAGAAAGACCATCACTCCATATTCCTGACGTCTGCAAGCAGCAGCAGAATCCTCTCAGCCCACTGCACCCCTCATCACCGCCAACTTGAGGCCTGGGATAGAAACTGCAAACTGAGGCAGCCCTTTTCCAGCAGCAGCCGCAGCCCCAGGTATTTTTTTGCCCTTGGCCTCACCTCCTGGCTCAAAGGGAGAGGAAAGAAGGCCTTTCAACACGTGCCTGAAGGCCTTCCCCAGCTAGCCAAGTAGGTTACTTACATTTCCATTGCAAATGAAGGGATCGGGTCAACAGCTTGAAAACTGAGAAGCTGGAAAGGGGAGGGCTATCTTGATTGAAGTAAAAATGCCAACCCTCAAGTACCAGGGAGCTCTAAATTTGCCTCTCTCTTCCGGCTTCCTTGGAAGGGGCTGCCCTTTTTGAAAAGTAAGGGTTTCTAACATTTCTGGCAATTTTGCTAAGGTACCATTAATTACTGCTGCTGGTTGGAGCGAGGGTGCCTGTGACTGTTGGCTCCGTTCTTCCAAACAGTTCTAGCTTAAGACCCTAGCTCCCTCTTTAGTACTGACAGCTGATAATTTTAAAAAATATATATCTTTATTAGTATTAGAGAGAGGAAGGGAGAGGGAGAGGAAAAAAAAATCACTGATGAGAGAGTCATTGATCAGCTGCCTCCTGCTTGGCCCCAACCGGGGGTGGAGCCCGCAACCTGGGCATGTGCCCTGACCAGGGATCAAACCGAGATCTGGATCCTAGGCCGATGCTCAACCACTGAGCCACAGTCGGCCAGGCTAATTTCACAGGATTAAGAAGAAATTTGCTGTGGCCACTATGGCTCAGTGGTTAGAGTGCCTGCCTGTGCACTGAAGGGCGGCAGGTTCTGTTTGATTCCGGGCAGGGCCAGGTACCTGGGTTGCAGTTCGCTCCCTGCCCCAGATCGGGGCACAGGTGGGAGGCAACCAGTCCCTGTGTCTCTCTCACATTCATGTTTCCCTCTCCCCCCCTCCTTCCCTGCCACTCTCTCTGAAAAGTAATGGAAAAAATACCCTCTTGTGAGGATTAACAACAACAACAAAAAAAGAGAAGAAACCTGAAGCGATGAAGTGATGGCTAGTCAGTAGATATAATGCAAAGAAAAACGCCCAGAATGTTATTGATTATGCAAACTCCACTGTTTAAGGGAGAGGCTTTAGCTACTCAGAACAATGTCCCTAGATGTTGCTAAGACATGGAAAAGGGGATTAAAAGGGAGAGACAAAGGAGGATTGTATCAGTTATTAAAATGCTATTTTTTTAAAGAAAACAGGAATGTGCTCTAGATCTGACATCTGATTTTTAAGAGAATCCTTTATGAGGGTAAATATCAGTATTTGATATTTTAACACACTAGCATGTTTTCCAACTACCTCAGATGAAGGCAGACACTTATGTATTCTCTTTCCTCTGTGGTCTGGCTTCTAAAGATGTTTATGAAAGCCTGGCATGGTTGAAGGTGAGAAAGACGATAAAAGTCGTCCAAGATGAGGCTCTAAACATCCTCCAGCCAGCTCACGCTGGGCCCTCGAGACTCCTTACAGTGAGGATTCTGCAATAGAAAACTCTACGGATTCAAGCAAGATGCTGTGACTTACGTTGTAAAGAAGCTTCTGGCTGCTGGGGGAGAATGGACCGTGGGGACAGGGAATGGAAGCAGGTGACACAGTTGTCCAGGAAAGAGGTAGTGGTGGGCTTGGGCTGGTGGAGAGAAGTGGCTGGGCTTTGGGAGTGGAGCTGACTGGACTAGCTTCGGGGCTGGGTGGAGAGACGAGGGACTGGAGCAGGGAGACTGAGCTCTAACTTCTACTGAGATCTTGCTTCTCATATTTCCATGAGTTAAACTTTCACTTCAGGTTTTTCTAATACACGCCTTATAGATTTTTTTTTAAAGCTAGTTGAAAAGTAAACACAGTTAAGCCACGCAGCACCAGTCATTACTGGAACAGACGCAGGCCGGCTGCAAAGTAACACCCTTTGTGTATGAGCAGCTGGGCGTCGCGTGCTTGCTAAGGGTGGCTGCCTGGACTGCAGTCTGCTGCCCCCTGCTCCTTTGGGGTGGAGAAACGATATCTGTCTATTCTGTTCATTAAGTCTTTCAGTTATTTTACTGATTTGCCTTTCAGCTTCTTGGACTATTGGGACTGTTACAGGAGTGTCTGAAACACGGCAGGTGGCCAGTGATCCTCGAGGCCATCCTGCGAGCGAGAGCTCAAGCCAGGAGCTTCCCTCACCTCCCTCTTCTGTGATGCTACCAGGACCGTGACCGCTGAGTTCCTTACATTTGAAAAAATGCATATTAAGCAAACTCCTTGTTTCGCTTCTGGGCATCCTCCAACTATTCTCCACACTCTGTGCAGAGCATCCAGAACATACCACATCATCTGCTTTGTTTAACGTCCTGCAATGTTTCCCATTGCTCTTGGGGTAAAAACCCCTAATCGTCATCGCAGCAGGTGAGTTCTGCTTGGTCTCTCTTCTTCAGCCTCCTTTCGGAAGATGCTTTTCCCTGTGTCCTGCACCTTGGCCCCACTGGGTACCTTGCACTTGCTGGACCCGTGCTCCCTCTGGCCATAAAGATTTGGGGCTGACACCCGGTGTCAGGGACTCTCTCCTGCTCACCCCCTCAAGCTTGTTAGCTCCCCCTCCTTCAGATTTCTGGAACCGCCCCCCTGCTTAGGCGAGGTCCTTTTTCTTCCCTAAAACTGGGCTCCTTTCCTTTGGAACACTTAACCTCAGTTTGTTATCAGGCCTTCAGACCTGTGGTTCTCAAAGTGTGATTCCCAGACCAGGAGCATCCGTACCGCCTGCAAGCAAATGATGACGCCAACCCAGACCTGCTGGGTCGGAAGCCCTGGGAATAGGCCCCAGCAGTCCTCAGCCTGCGACGCAATCCCAGCGGTTCTGACGGCGGCTCACGTTGGAGATCTGCAGCTTGAGGCTGCCCTTGTCTGTTTTTGCTCAAAATTCTGCACCCCAGCTTCTAGTACAGCTTCCGGCTTATAGTATGCTCTCAGTAATTATTTGTTTAGGGGATAAAATGTAGCAAATTAAATCTTAACCTATTTATACAGGGAAAAATATCTTTCACCGGTGTTGCTAACATATCCAGAAATTCAAGTAAACTCCACAAGTTAACATATATCTAGAGTCTTTGAATTTTTATTTTATCAGACTTTCTATTGAAATATTTTCAGAGTATCTTAAACAGATAGATGATCTTATTATTTATCAACAGACTGAAGTAATGAAAGAGGTAAATGTGGAGTAAATTCATTTTATTGGGAATAACAGTCATATTGATATGCTTAATGACTGTTGACAATATATGCTCATTGAAAAATATCTGATATAAAGAAAGCTTAAAAATGACCCTTTTCACATATCAGGGGGGACATTATTGACCTTTTTGTGACAGTAATAGATGTGACATCCGATTTCTCCTAATGAAAATTTCTTTTGTTTCGCTAGGTCATTAAACATAAATAATAAGAATTTTAAAATAAATTTTTAAAAACAATCCCCACATAGAAACAAATTCTCATTCTTAAAACATTGGTCCTAAACATCCCTCAAACATTTTGCTCCTGGCTAATTTAGAATCCTGACTTGTATAAAAATACGTCTGAGGGAACTGGCTCTCTCCCTTATCCTTTCTCAAAGACAAGAGGCAGTGGACTTCAGCAAAGTGGCACCCTCTCTTCACAAACCTACCTGCAGGGCACGCTGGGGCACGCAGTGTTTGCTCCAGTTCTTTTGCTCAAAAGAAGGCCCTGGCCGTGAACTTGGGCAAATATTGCCCTCTGGCTCTACCAGCCAGGTAGGTGAAGCCTCTGAACACTGGTTCTTTGTGTTGAATTTGTGCTCAGAGGTGCAGGTGGCTGGTTCCTTTGTTCCAGCAAAGGGCGCAGGCCAACACGCTTGAAAAAAGAAACTGTTTGGAATAATGCACTTTCTGCTAAAATTTATTACATCATGCTAATTAACGTTATTTACTAAGGACAGGAATGCACACGTGCCTTGCGGGCTGCTGTTGGAAGAGCTGCAGCCTGCAAGGGTTTGTATTAGGTTCCTAAGTAGGAGAAAGTCTAACAGGTTCCCAGAGTGAAACCTGATCAGCATTCGAAAACTGAATTCGCACCTTTTTTAAGCACAGGGTTGGTTGGCATTTACTCACCTCTAAAGTGCCCTGATTTCAGCCTAGGACCTAAAATGAAAGTACTTCAAAAGCAACCATGTGGAAATTTTTTTTTTTTTTTAAACTCAGCTCACTTAGAATATTTACCGTGTGAAGCAACCAAAGTGATGACCCCAGGCAATGAAACAGCACCTGGAACCTTAGTCATCTGAGCATGAGCTAACTTATACCAACACCCTTCACCCAGGAAAGTTTCTAAACTCAAAGAATTCTCACCCAGTAGTAAGACATAAATTTTATACTGATTACTGTGCTATTAATATTAAAATCTCTCATTTTATTGTTCACATGTAGTTCTCATGAAATTTGCTAAATTAACCAAAATTTCCATCAAGCAGGTTCTATTTTCCTATTAATTTCCATTATTTTTGTGTATTTCTGCGCAGAAAAAGAAAAACCCCTCAATAGTTGGTAATTCTGTCTTGTTTGCTAGAACAATGACCAATACAGAATGGGAGCTGAATCACTACTTGTTAAGTGAATAAACGAATGGAGGTGTTTGCCAGATTTGTGACATGTTGGATATCACAGGCGGTCAGTGGTATTATCATTTCTGGCTACTATTTTGTAAAGATTTCCCCACACACCAGGAATTTTGTTTATCCAGGTGGTCCTCAGTCCTCAGACATTAATCCTTTCCTACTCTGAGCAGTGGACTTCACTATGCATCAGAATCATCTAAATAGTTCTGGGGTAGAATCCAGGATCTGCATTTTAAAAAATTTTAATTTAATTTTTAAATTGATTTTTTAGAGAGAGAAGAGGGGAGAGGGCGAGATAGAGAAACATCAATGTGAGAGAGAATCATTGCTCTGCTGCGCCCATAGGTGCGCCCTGACCCGGATCCAACCGCAACCTGGGTATGTTCTCTGACTGGAATCGAACCCAAGACATTTTGGTGCAGGAAGGGGAGGCTCCAATCAACTGAACCACACTGGCCAGGGCTCAGATCTGCATTTTTAACAAGCATCTGATTGGAGGCAGGTGACTCAGGGACCACATTCTGAGAAAAGCTATCAAGTCAGGTGTTGGTATAAATGCTGTAATATTTTACTTTACCATCTGGAGTTGCAATTAATACATGGATAGTAGGGCCTGAAAGGGGCTTTGGGTTATAGAAGATAAACTATAAATCCTTCAATTCAATCAATTCTAGTGACACAAAATAAGAGTCACTAGAATCACAGATCTTTCTTTGGAAATACCCTCCCCCAAAATATGCAGTTTCACTATGACATAGTTTCCTGCAAACCAATTATAAAATGGGAAGGCATAGAGGTTTTCAAATTTTGTTAGTTTCCTTTCTCCTCTTATATTCCTGATTATATTAGAAAGTATTTATAAAAAAATATTTTCAGAGGTAAAAAATTAATTAGAGTATTGACTTTAAGGCTATTCTGAAGGAAAGTAATGAATATATTCTGGCTGAGAGCTGTGTCCCTGCTATTCAAACTAATTATTCATGTACCGCTTTCATGATTTTGGCTAACCCCAAGTATCATCTGTTGTCAATGTTTTTCTAATTGACCCCTCTTTTAAGTAAGTTTTTATTTGTCATGAGCAATAATGTTTGTGAAATCAAAAATTTCATATGCTAGTTATATTTTTCTGAGATTTTCCATAAGTTTTCAAATAAAAATCAATGATCTATGTTTTATCTAAAATCATCCAGGTCCCGCACCTTGGGAAACAGGGTGCAAAAGATGCTGAGAGCTTACCCGCAGAGTGTTTACATTCTGCCTCAGGAAACCAGCTGGTGGGAGACAATGAAGACAAGCCGGGAGACGTAAGATGTCGGTGAGGGAGAACACTCATCAAACATTTTTAGAAAGCTAATTATTGTAGCAATCACATTAGGTTTATTTGTACTCTTTGATCCAGTAATTTCACTTCTGTGAACTAGCCCTTGTGTATTCAAAAAATTGGAGCCATCTTGAAGGTCAAAATTAAAGAAATGATTATATTATGATACTTCTAGATCACTGAGTGCTACAGTGTCATTAAAATCATCTTTAGAAAGATTTTTAAATGGTAAATACAAGTATTTCTAATATAATGCCAGGTGTGTAAAACAAGATACAATATGATCTCAACTGTGGCAAATAAAATCCTTAGGAGACGGGAGTAAGCCAAAATTACGCAGTGTGTGTTTTTCCCTGGTAGTGAGATTATGGGTAATCTTCACTTTTTCAATCTCTATGTTTCCATATTTTCTCAGTTTTATAATTATATAAATATGTAAAATATAATAATTTCTCAAAATAATCATACTTCATAATTTGGAAAAATATTTTAAAAGAACAAATACTTTTTGAACAAAAAATATTTTAAAAGAACAAGTAATTAACAAGCTAATTAAAATCTTACTGCAGAGCAGTTCAGGGACAATTTCTTGGGGAAAGTGAATAGCTGAGAATGGGAAACAATAAAATATTACAAAAGAAACAGAAATTGACTTGGCTACTATCAGTGTATGGAATGGGTGTCATGTCAGCGAAAATTCATGATTTTCACTCTGTGACTACACAGATGATCAAAAGAAGGGAATGTGGTGATCCAGGACAGGAGTTACCATTGGCTGGCCATGGCCACAGTGAGATTCACACCAATCTCAGAACCAAACTAGGAGCTCGGTAAAGGTGGAAGAAAATTGTTCCCGAGAAAAGACCAGAAGAATAAAGAGAAAGGCATGCATACAAATGGGAATTAACCAGACTAGAAATACGCCTAAGGCAGACAGGAGACAGGGAGGGCACAGGAGCTTCTCTGTGACATTTGTCCTGAGGTTTGGTCTGGGAGGAGAGGTTGGTGCCAGGCTGTGCAGACAGGGGCTGTGGATTGAAGTTACCTAGTACCTGTCTCGAGTATATTTTAATCCGATCACAAGAGCAAATCTAAAGGTCTGAGTGAGAAAGGTCCTTGCTTTCCTCAGGAATTCGGGCGGTGCAGCTTCGGCGTCACAGCTGCAGCCAGCTAAGGGACAATGGCCGTGACCTCAGAGGTTGGAGGCTGAGGGGTGGCCCAGGAGTAGCTTAGCAAAGCCCTTGGGGCAGGTGGGAGTCATGACTTCACGGCCGACCCGAGGCAGGCAGGGGTGAGCAACAGGAAAACGCGGACATGGGTTTATGCGTTATCTCCGCACTGTTGCTCCCGTGACCCCCTCCTGGCGCGTTAAACTTTCCCTGCGCAGAAGGCACACCGGCAGAGGGGGACACTGGTGTAGACCCCGGCTGCGGCCTTGGAGGCAGCGCTCTTCCTTCTGTCATTTTCTTTGGGGGGACGCAAATGTGGCAGGGGGACCTTCTTGGGGCGGTCCTTCCCCTTCCCCTCTCCACACTGGCGTCCTCTGCCCTGCCTCAGGTCTGTGAACTTGCTGTCCCTTTGCCTGGATGCTCCCAGCCGGATACCTGCGGTTGGCTGGTTCAGCTCCTTCAGGTTTTATTCTAATGTTACTTCCTCACTGAGGACTTCCCTGGCTTCTTATACGGAGTTTCACCCGGCTTGCTCTCCACTCCCAGCACTCAATACTCCCTTTCCTGCTTTATTTTTATTCTTCAAACCTTTCAGCATCTAATAACATATATAGTTACTCACTTATTTAACATATTGACTGTACAGTAGGTCCCCCTTATCTGTGGGGATACACTCGTAGACCCCACTGGATGCCTGAAACTGCGGATAGTACCAAACCCTATATATACACTATGTTTTTCCTATACATACTTATAGTAAAGTTTAATTTATAAGTTAGGCAATTTCATGGATAGAAGATTTGTTCTTACCAGATCTTAGCAACCTCAGCATAAAAATGTTTTTCTTCCCTTATTAAGTTGAGAACTTTCACCTTTACATTTAATAAAAGCACATATGGCTTCTCTTTGGCATATCTGAACTGCCAGCATCACTAATCTAGTGTTTTGGGGCCATTATTAAGTAAAATAAGGGTTACTTGAACACAAGCGCTGAGAAACCGTGACAGTCTATCTGATAACTGAGACAGCTACTAAGCGACCTGTGGGTGGGGAACCTATATGGCCTAGATGTGCTGGACAAAAGGATAATTCTTGCCTCAGGTGGGATAGAGTAGGACGGTGAGATTCTATCACACTGCTCAGGATGACACACAATTTTAAACTTATGAATTGTTTCTTTCTGGAAGTTTCCATTTAATATTTTCGGGCTGCAGGTAACTGAAATTGCAGAAAGTGAAACCATGGATAAGGGGGGACTACTTATTCCTCTGTAGGAGGCAAACCCATGAGGGTAAAGGCTTTGTGTGGCTCCCTGTTGAGTGCTCATAGTGATCAAGAGGATCAAGAAGAGGGCCTCTCCGCAGGGAGCAGTTAGTATTGGAGGAATGAATAAACGACTCCATTAACTTTCACTTTATGTCTTCGTCTTACTTCTTGAACTTCATGCTCTCCTGCACCTGTGGCTTTCGTTCCATTTTTGAGCATATATGTTCCCTGTGCTTTCCTATTTCCCAGCCCTGCGTCATTACATCTCCTCTCTCTCTCCTATTTGGCTTTGTTTGTCTTCCTTGTAAGACATGGGTCATGTTCCAGCGCCACTTGTTTTTTCTTAGCATTTAATCTTTCCCTTACTCAGCTTTTGCTCTAGCTCAGCAAAGTTCAGTTTCTCATCTTTTCTCTTACAATCTTTAAGTCCCTACTTTATTATTCTCAAAAGCAACATAGGATGCTATTTGCTGTGTATAAGGAAACAGCTGGGGCTGTTGGCCACATTGCATAACCTAATGTTCGGAGGGAAACAGCAAAAACGAAGTGTGTCCTGAGGACAAAGAAGAGAGAAGAAGACAGGAAGCTCTGTGTTGGGTTCCTGGGTTAATTCTTTGGATAAATCATTTATGAGTAGCCTCAGATCCTTTACTTAATGCTGCTCCTGAGAACTGTACCAACTACTAACAGAAATTTAGCCTTTAGTGAAATTAGACCGCCCTTTATGAAATACGAGGGATTGCTCCATGAAAGGCATGGTTTAGCAGTTTCTAAGAACATCTTCATTCAACTTACTTAATGTCTCAACTGGTGATTCATATTACTGATCTTATGGATCACCTGTCATGCTTAGGTTGACATAGTGCTGGGGTGTAATCTACAAATGACTGGCGACTAGAATAACATATGAGACAGATACATAGTTACCCGGTCAGGAATGTCCTCTCATTGACGAAGATCCAAGAAGAGTACTGGTGGGGCATCACGGTCATCTTTTCTCCCTTTCTGAGATCATCTAAGGGTACCCTAAAACATTAGAATAATATTAATGGCATGTTCCTGTAATGCATTCACAAATCAGTTTCTGACTTAAGTTGAATTTTCTTGTTATGTCCCTAGTGTGTAGAAGTATTTAGGGGGGAGTGTTTAAGTAGTGTTTCATGTATGGGCCTGAGGGTTGGGTTGGAGAGGGAAGGAAAGAGAAGATATTTCTCACCATATGCCTGCTATGGGCTTGCACTCTGCATGTGAGCCACTTTATAGACGTTCTCTCATTTAACCCTGAGGCCACCCCTCCCAGGCACGCGTGCGGTTACCTCCGCTTCAAGTCCTTAGTAATAGTGGAGCAGATCATCCGAAGTGCGGCCTGAAGATCCTCAAGGCCTCTACCTTTTTCCTTTCACCAATGTGGTTTTTACAGTTTGGAAAAGGTTATACAGATTAAAAAATTTTTATTTTCTATAAATCAGTTCATGCTAAGATTCTTTTCAAGGATCTTTTCTATGTCTAAGGGAGTTACTATTGAGGGAAAATGAGATGTTCTCCAAAATCTTCAATTGTAAGAAAGTAAGTGTAGGGTTCAGAGTTTTAACTACAACTCACTTTGAGTGAGTTTCTACATGGTCTCCTCCTAACCTCTTGTGCGTGATTGCTCATAAGATAATTTGGGAACAAGTAATAATGTGTTGTTTTCTCTGTCCCCTTCACCCCCCCAAGCACCAAATCATTTGGGCTTTAAGACTTAAGTGTTTTCCTTTGTTCTTATTACTCGATATGTGCTTCTGAGACAAATCTATTTTGTCTCTTTTGATATCATTTTCCATTTTAAATTGAATGTTATATTCTTCATATAATTTAGGGAAGATAGTATTAAAGGAAGGGGAACAATTTAATTTTGACAGTCTCTAATGAAAGATGATAAAGAGGGCATATGAAGAAGTATTAGATAAACCACAAATATAACTTGACAAATGTTCTTCCCTTTGGGAATCAATCTGAGGAACTGACAGCTGTGGGGTAGAGAGGCAGAGAGAGAGAAGGCAGAGCAAACAGTTCTACAAACATGCAATACAAGCCCCAGGGTTGGCCCATGACAAATGCTAATGATTTGCAAATTTATAAGTGAAATCCCGGATCAAAGTTATTCTGCTAATCACCATACACTTGATTACTGTCCTAGCGACACTCCTGGTAATGAATGTATTCAGTGGGTCTAAATTGGGCATGACTCCTACTATAAAGAATCTTATTTCTGAATTTTTAGTATTTTATTTGGAATACACTCTAATGATTTTTTTTCATTTTTCAATTTATCCACAGTTCTGATACTACCAGGTTTTAGTGATTTAAAAGTTACCCTCCTGTTCCATCTCTCTATAAGTGCACAAGTGTGCTTGGGGTGTTTGAAACTGCCACAGAACCTGCATTTTATTGAGAAGTATAAAAAGGAAGAAACAGAAGCCACATGAAGAATTCTGCCTGGCTGGGATAATGTTTCTGAAGCCTTGTTGGTTATATTTTATAATAAAATCTTCAGAAGTTTATGAAAAAATTTAGATGTCTTGCTGTTACTCTATTTTTTAAAATTTCCTGAGATTTGTGGGGGGGAAATCAGTCAGTTTTGAATTTCTGCTTACTTAGCAGGCTCAGTGTTATTTTAAGAAGATATTAAATCCCAAAGGCTTCTAGGATTCAAAAAGAGGCATTTTGCAGTCGCTGAAATTTTTGTGGCAACATGGCAATACAAGATAGCTATAGTAGGGAGGAGATCCTAGGGCAGCGTTCGGAGGTGTGAAGAAAAGAGAAACTGTACTAGGTAAACTGAACACTACAAAATAGGTGGCCCAAGGCGAGGAAGGATGTACCAATTTGGTAAGTTTGGTTTTGGAGTCTTTCTAGAAAGAATTTTCTCCTGTAAGATTCTGTGTGAGGAAACATGTTCCTTCTATTACAGAAATTCAATCCAAACTGGCTGCACCCTGCCCACTCCCGCAAACACGATTTTAGGTTTTCAGGCAGCTGAAGTCAAGTTCAGACTCACAGGGTTGATTAAGTGTGAGGTAACATCGCCGAAGCCTCCTTCAGGCTCTGGAAACTGTGGTCAGACATGAATAATATCCTCCTTTAGGTTGTCATATAAACAGCATTAAGGTACAACCAGAGATTTTAAGTATAGTAATTTCTAGTCATTCCGCCTTGCAGAAATTGAATATTTAATTACCATTGCTTCAAGCTTATAGAATCACAAGGGATATAGTTGGAATAAAAAGGTAAGCTGGAGAGAGAAAAATCAATTTTTTAATTAAAAAAAGAAGGGGAGGGATTTTCTTCTTTCCCTTCTGAATCAGATTGTTTTGGTTGGGTTGGGTGTGTGGAATACATTTCATGTTTGTTTTTTTTCTCCAGGAGAATAGCAGTCCAACATAAAATAAAACAAAACAAAAGAAAGAAAAAAAGAAAAGCTATTCTCACAAAATTTCAGATGCATATTTTTCCTTATAGCACATCATCAGTTTGAAATTCTCTCATCTATTTGAAAGCTATGGGCACACCTCACCAGGCACCAGGCTTACTGTAACAGTCACTAAGCTGAATGCTTGACTCCTTTCATTATGCTTTTACCATTGTGATCTCACATCATTTTCTTGCTCACAACCCCCGCTGGGATCCCATTCTTAGCAAATACAGTCCAATTCTCTTAGCCTGCCATTCAGGCTTTCTTCAGTTCCACTCAAGCCTACCTTTTCAAACTCAACGGAGCTTTTTTTAACACTTCCAGTCTAAAGGAATCTCAACCCCCGAGTCTTCTCACCAGTTCCTTCACACAAGAGGGCCCTTGTCACTGCAGGTCCAGATTTCTGCTTCTTTCTAGTCCCTGTGCAAGTGGGACATTATCGAACCTCCCATAGCCTATTATCTACACTATCGCGATGCCATCTTGTGCATCCCACCTGGCATTATTAACACTGAGTTATGTCTTTCCTACTCATATCCTCTTGCTCAAAGAATGTGACATGACTCCCAGTTTCCCATCAAGTGGATCTCAGTCCCTGTCTCTTCTCTCAGAGGCTTTCCCTAAGCAAGTCTCAGTCACTCTTACATTATTTTCATTTACTTACATATCAGTATCTGAAAGGATCTTATTTATTCACATTGTCCATCTTCCCTAATTACCACATTAATTTCTTACAATAAGGGCTTTTTAAAATTTACATGTGTATATCCAGCTATTAGAATTTTGCATGGAGCATAAAAGGAATTCAATTAATATTTGTTGAGTGACTGACTAAATGTAAAGTTGCCAATATGGCCCAAAGGATTAAGAATTATTTATAAAACTTTTCTAGACCTCAGTTAAAATGATATTTTAGCTGAGACTAGAAGTTGGAGATATTTTTAACTGAAGAACCACCCATCGATGGAAGCCCCTTACAGTCATGAAGAGCAAACTGAGAGTGATGGGCTAGAGAGTCTTTGCAGGGGCTTCCCGACTTGCTTCCTATTTGTATTCATAAAATAGCTAAGGTATCATTAAAGACGGCAAACAATGGCCTTGTAAACTCCTCACCTAGCTGAACCAAAGCAGAAGATTTCAGAAGAATCTCAGAAGCTCTATCATTATTCTCTGACCTTAGGAAGAAAGACAACTGAATGGAATTTAGGGAAGAAAATAAAAACAGAATAAAATTTGTGTTCATAGACAGTATATACTAATTGAACAGGAAATAATATTGACCATGGCTGAATCTAAAAATTGGCTAAGCAAAATATTCAAACAGCCTAAATACCTGAAAGGTAAAAATGTGATTTGGTAAGTCTCATTTTATTATTAATTGCTGAAGTGATAAATAGATCTATTCATTCAGAGTTTTCCTTCTCCATTCCCATTAACCCTGATTCACAGCAAATTAAAACCTGGTTCAGTCCTTGTGAATATCTTTTAAATCATAAAGACTTGGTAGATTTAAGCATCTGTGCTAGTTTCCTTAAAAGGCTTAAGAAGAGAACAGAGGTCATGATTAGCAGAGATGGAAAGGATTTAATTACAGATATAGAAGTCTAGAGTTCTTACTTTGGATGTTCACCATTATTCTGATAGGCCATAATTAACTTGAGGAGGAAGCAGTTGTTATAAATCTATGCACTTTACTGGGAGGGCTCTTCAGTCCTGGGGCCAGAGCTTATTGACTTAGATCATGTACGAAATAAGATTACTTATTTAATAAGTGTAGTAATTTACTTTTTCATTTTGTCCAGACAGAATGGAGCTCAAGAGATAGTAATTAGATAGGTCAGCAATTAAGTTCTGGAGGAATAAACAGTTCTGAAAGTACTAGGCGGTCTAAGCTCACATAGGCCTAGGCGGCTCCAAGGGAAGGAAGGGGACCAGGTAGGCAGAACGGGCCAGAGCCTGCGAAGGCAGACGGAGCGCCGAGCGGGGGCAGCGGGGGCCTGAGCGCACCGGAGGCCGCAGCGGCTCGGCCCCCGCTCCTCTCCCGCCTGGGCGTGGGCTTGGCCTCACTGGCCCGCTCCCAGAAGGCAGCCAGAAAACCGAAGGGGAATCCAAACTGCAATTAGCTCGGATGGGCCGGTCATTGAGAGTACCTTCCTGTGCCCAAGCATGGGTTAATTAAATGTTTACTTGCTTAAACATAGAAAATTTGCTTCGCTCCTCTGTATAGTCAACAAATATTTCATGAGTTCCTCCTCTGGACACCTTCCCGCGCTAACCACAGGAAGTGGAGCCTGCATCTCCGTCTGCAGCCCCTGATCCCGGAGGACAGTGGGTTCACACGGTGTCAAGATGGGCACAATTTTACAATGAACTAAGAAAAGAAATAAAATCCAGGTGTTAACTTCCCTAGGTTCCCGAGCCAAAGAGAATTTCTCCTGCTACTGACCTTTCACAGGAAAATATCTGCAGCTTTCTAAGTACTTACTGTTTTCTCTTTCTAACTAGTATATTTTATTTTACTTAATTTGACTATTTGTTCTTTTAGAGCAGGATTATTGCTTATTTCAGTTTTGTATTACCTAGAGTGAGTATATATATATGCAAGCATATAGATAAAACATATGTAAAATAATAAATATATTCAACAGATGGGGAGATATACCAAAATATTAACAGTAAAATTGAGAGCTATGAAATTGAGTGATAATTATTTTCTTTTTGATTTAATACACATTTTAAAATCATATATAAGGAACATATATAACATGTACTGTAAAGTTTCTTAAAAAAACAGAAAGTAACACATTGGAATAACAAGTGTATATTTCAATTATTAAGTAAGATTATATTCAAGGCTGTACACATGGAGTTTTTTTTCTTTAATTATTGTTTTGGCTTGAAGAAGCAATGGAAAGTTACAAATATGTATTCAGCTCCAAAATAAAGCTCTAAGGAAAATAAAAGTTTTCTCTAAGCTCTGACTTGGAATCTTGAGCTTGAGAAGAAAAGATCTACATAAAATTATCTCACTTCAAGGAAATGAAAAAAAGAACTATAATTCTATCCATTACCCAAAGAGTCAAGAGAAGTATAGTTTCTGGGAAACATTTGTCTTCAAATTTTTTCTAAAGAATGTGTCTCATTTGCAGAGATGGTTAAAAGTCAACAGTTGGATTATTAAAACTATCATTTTACTAAGTGATATTGATTGCAGTTAGGAGATGTTTGTTTTGAGATAAAAAATAAACAAAAATGTATTATAGTGTCTGAATTTAAGACAGGACTAAACAGGACGTGGATCCAGCAGATTCTATGGGAGCATTGCTCTCAGTTCCAGTCGAATCCAATTTGAAATTCCAAGCCTTTAATATTCTATTGCATATTTAAAGGGTGCTAAGGCCTGTGCTTTTTCCCCCCAGAGTGTCCTCAGGGACTGAGGGAAGCAAGAGCAGAAGCAAGGTAGCTTTAAGCCACCTCAGGACTCAAAGCCTCTCGCCAGCCACAGTCCAGAAGGGAGCTGCTCAGTCTGCCAACGCATTTCCGGAATTGTTACTGTGGTCCAGCTCAAGGATTTCCTACTTCATCTAACTTTCCAGGAGGAGTTTCTCAGATGGACTTCACAGGCATCATGACTCATCTTTCCTGTTCACAGTCCAGGCACATGCCCAGGTTTCAGGCTCCATCCCAAGTGTAGGGTGTGCAGGAGGCAGCTGATCAATATTTCTCTCTCACATCAATGTTTCTCTCCCTCTCTCTTTCCCTTCCCCTCTCTCTAAAAATCAATAAGAACATATTTTTTAAAATCTAAACTTTTATATGAAGCCCATGTATTTCTAACAATCCTAAATTCCCTATCTGCACTGTAACCAATGGATCTATACAAGTATATTAACTGTTAGAATTAGATTTCTATTTCATTTACAAGTACAATATGCTTCTTGTCTTAGGAAGTTAAAACAAATATCAGATATAAATCTTTGAATTACATGTTAAAAAGGCATGTTACATATATGTTATGCTATTTTGAATATATTTGAAAAGTTAATTTTTCTTTAATCACTGTTGGCTGTTCCCCTCTCCCTCCCTCCCTCTCTCTCTCTCCCTATCCCAAAACAAATTTAATACTTTATCATGAAATGTAATAGAGATAGTAGAAAAACACATGTATACTAAAACAGACTTTAACTAAAAAGATTTGCCCCCAATTATGCGGTTAAAGAAATTAATCTCAAATATGGTTAAGTAGATTTATTTCAGTTGCGGTCACTGTACATTGCTGAGGCATATGCACATTAAGAAATACAATCAAATAACTTGGTTTAAGAAGTTCTAACAAGCCCTTGCCTGTATAGCTCAGGTGCACCCCACACACCTAGAGGTGGCTGGTTCCGTTCCAGGTCAGGGCACATGCCGGCTTCGGGCCTGATCCCTGGCAGAGGGTGTGCAGGGGGAAGCCAACTGACGTTTCTCTCTCTTTCTCCCTCTCCTTTCCTCTCTCAAATCAATAAAAACATATTTTTAAAAAAGCTCTAACAAAATCTATTCAGTCAATAAGCATAATTCTTCTTTGAAAAATGTTTAGTAAATACCAGTACTATAGTTTATTCTAAATGGACTTGGTTATTTCATAAGTTTTTAGCTAAACCACACTAAATGCAACCAGGCCCTAGAGAATAACAATGTAGTAAAGTTCAGTTTGGTTGGCTTTAGAATTCTATCTGCAATTCTCCATCAATATTCAATTATAAGTACACTGGAGAACTTTAACTCTATAATTTGAAAAAAGAATAGCGTCTGTTGATAGAAGAATGGATAAAAAAGACATAGTATATCCAGTGATGCAGAAAAGGAGGCGCACAGTTGTGAGTGTGTGAGACACAGAGTTTACTCACGGCTGTAACAGAGCCTCCAGGTCTTTTCCCATACAAACAACTGTAAACCTACCTTGGCCTGCCTCTGTATATATAATGGAATATTATGCAGCAATAAAAAAGAAGGAAACCTTGCCATTTACAACACATAAATGGATTTAGAGGGTATTGTGCTAAGTGGAATAAGCCAAAGAAAGATAAATACTGGATAGTTTCACTTATATGTAGAATCTGAAACAAAACAAAAACAGACTCATAAAAACAGAGAACAAAGGGATAGTTACCAGACGGGAGAGGGTGGGGGGTTGAGTGAAAAAGGAAAGGGGAATATAGTCAATCATTTTGTGATAAGTTTATGTGGTGAGAGATTATTACTAGAATTAGTGGGGTGATCACACTGTAAGGTATGAAAATGTCAGATCATTATATGGTACACCTGAAACTAATATAACCAATACAAGATTGTATAACAACTATTCTTAAATAAAAAATAAAATTAAAAAAGTCAGGTAGTATTAGTAGTCAAAAAAACCTGATGATATTAAATTAGGATAGACTGCAAACCACTTAAATGTTTTATATTAAGGGAATAAAAAATACCATTTCATCAATGGAAATACTCTTGCTGATCACAGATACTGAGTTTGTCCCTTCCTTAAAGCTATCGCCATTAATAAAACCAACAGCAATGTTAACAAAAGCGTCCTTCAAATAAAATTTTATAAAATAAGGTCACTCGTCTATAATGCGCGAGCCAACAGAGAGCAGGTGCCCGATCTTTCAGGTGTCTTGAGCACCCTCCCGAGGCAAGTCCCGCCAGCTGGACGCGAACAATACCACGCGCGGCGGGCGGGGCGCGGGCTCCGCCGCGTCTCCAGGCTCGGGCGGCCTTTCTCATGACAACTCAGGCCTCGTGGTTCCACACGCGGGCCGCGGGCGGCTCTCCTGCTAAAACTATAGTTTGCTTCTAGAAATCACAGGTGAATATAAATGTGACTTTTCCCAAGTAAGTTATTGATTGAGTGGCAAATAAGTCTGAGTTTGCCGCCGTCTGCTCTACTTGAGAGATGGCGAGCGCCCCGCAAGGCCGCGCTCCTGGGGGCAGCGCGCCGCTCGCCTCCTGCCCGCCCGCCCCGGGCTAACGGGGCCTGCCAGGCGTCCGGGCCCCAGGAGCCGCACCGCAGGTCCCGCGGGGTGACGGGCCGAGGCGCGGGGACCGAAGTCCTTCCTAGGGGACCAGACACCGACGGCGGCGCGGGGCTGGAACCCTACGCCCCCCCCAGGTTTCACCCCGCGCTCGGGGCCCCCCGCCCCGGGAGTTCACCCCGCGCTCAGGGCCCCCGCCCCAGGATTCACCCCGCGCTCGGCCCCCCCCCCCCCAGGATTTCACCCCGCGCTCAGGGCCCCCCCCAGGTTTCACCCCGCGCTCAGGGCCCCCGTCCCGGGAGTTCACCCCGCGCTCAGGGCCCCCGCCCCAGGATTCACCCCGCGCTCGGCCCCCCCCCCCCCAGGATTTCACCCTGCGCTCAGGGCCCCCGTCCCGGGAGTTCACCCTGCGCTCAGGGCCCCCCTCCCGGGAGTTCACCCCACGCTCGGGCCCCCCGCCCCGGGATTTCACCCCGCGCTCGGCCCCCCGCCCCGGGAGTTCACCCCGCGCTCAGGTTCCCCCCCCAGGATTCACCCCGCGCTCAGGTTCCCCGCCCCGGGAGTTCACCCTGCGCTCGGGGCCCCCCGCCCCAGGTTTCACCCCGAGCTCAGGGCCCCCGCCCCGGGAGTTCACCCCGCGCTCAGGTTCCCCGCCCCAGGTTTCGCCCCGCGCTCGGGGCCCCCCGCCCCAGGTTTCACCCCGAGCTCAGGGCCCCCGCCCCGGGAGTTCACCCCGCGCTCAGGTTCCCCCCCCCAGGATTCACCCTGCGCTCAGGTTCCCCGCCCCGGGAGTTCACCCTGCGCTCGGGGCCCCCCGCCCCAGGTTTCACCCCGAGCTCAGGGCCCCCGCCCCGGGAGTTCACCCCGCGCTCAGGTTCCCCGCCCCAGGTTTCGCCCCGCGCTCGGGGCCCCCCGCCCCAGGTTTCACCCCGAGCTCAGGGCCCCCGCCCCGGGAGTTCACCCCGCGCTCAGGTTCCCCCCCCCAGGATTCACCCTGCGCTCAGGTTCCCCGCCCCGGGAGTTCACCCTGCGCTCGGGGCCCCCGCCCCAGGTTTCGCCCCGCGCTCGGCCCCCCGCCCCGGGAGTTCGCCCCGCGCTCGGGGCCCCATGTAAGGCGTCAGGGCTGTCCCTCAGGGTCTGGCGCAGTCTTAAATTACATCAGAAGCCCTTTCGGGATTTTTGGGGGAGAGGGAGAGGCCTTTGGAGCTTTGTGGAAACAAATGAAAGTTCAGCAGAACCCGCAGCTAAAGAGACTTTCCCGCGGGCTGGTTCGAGGGGCGCGTGGCCGCGGGGCGCCGGCCGGGCGCGTCCGCAGCGCAGGGTGTGCGGGGCGCGCGAGCCCAGGCCCGGCCCGCATCCCCCGGAGCGGAGGGAGGAGGGCTCGGCCCCGAACCCCGCGCCCCCTCCCGGCCCGCACAGGGCCCGGGAAAGACGCGGCCGCCCGGCCGGCTGCTCCCCGGCGGCCCAGCCCCCTCCACCTGTCGCGCCCGCGGTGGGGCCTTTACCTAGGTGCCGGCGAGTCCGCCTGGGGCCGTCCCGCGGAGCCTCGGAGGGGAGCGCGCCGCCGGGCCGGGCTCTGTGGGCCCGCGCGGGCCGCCCGCCCCGTCGGGAACGCGCCCTGCCCCCCGCGGGCGCTCGGCGACCTGAGCCCCTCCCGCGCTCGGGCACGACGGGCGTGTCCCCGCCCGGCCCGGCCCGGCCGACGCGCTCTCCGCCCCGCCGAGGGTTCGCGACGGGCACCGACGCCCTGGCCAGCGGGTTAACCGCGGGGCACCGACCCTCACCGCGGCCCTCGCGCCCGTCCTGGGTGGGGGGTGGGGGGAACAGCCTGGCCCCGGGCTGCCGCCCACCACGCACCTGCTGGAAGTTAAGCCCAGAAGCCAGGCCTGTGCCCTGAGGGGCCATCAAACCCACAACCGCCCGCCCACTGACGCCGGCCAGGGCCACCTGCACTGGTGTGTTTTCAGTGTTCTCTCTATTGGCAGTGCCATCCTTTCCCTCTTACTCGTCTTTGCTTTGCTGCCCGCTGTACCCGCCAGCCCCTTTTCACCCAGAGCATGCCCCTCACACCTCGGGTGCACCAGAGCCCCCAGTGCAACCTGCCGAATCCCGTTAGGGCTCAGCACCCGTGAGACTCTGACCTCGGAGGTCTGGGGTGGGCTGTAGGCAGCTGTATTTTCTTTATAAGTTCCTCAGAAGAATCAGGTAGACACCAAAGTTAGAAAACTATTGTACTAATAAAGTATAGAAGAGGAAATCAATATTGATTTAGTCACTACTTATTGAATTGGATTTGGGACTTTTACGGTCCCTCAGTGTCTCCAATTTCAAGAAGGTCACCAAAGGCTCGTAACTGGACTTACTGTGGTGATCATCTTTCAGTATACACACGTATTCAATCATTATGTTGTAGGCCTGAAATTAATTTAATGTTACGTCAACTATACCTCAATTTTTAAAAAAAAGAATGGATAAAGGCATTAACACAGTAAAAAAAGGAGCCCCCTCTTCGAAAACTACCAAAATGCCAAAGCTTTTTTATAAAAATTTAAAATTAAATAAGATCAATCCAAAGAAAGGGGGGAAGCACCAAAACTTCAAATGACAGACGGTGTGGAAATACAAAGTGCCTTTATCTACACAAGCATTCTTTGGTATCAAGCATAAACCTTAGCGCCTTCCAAAGGAATTAAATATAACTCCTGCAAGGAGTTCAGTAAGCAGCGTTGATATCTGGTGTCCTGAATGTTCAAACATTCAATTCACACATTGATTGTCCCTCAAGGTTTTCAGGTCACATGTTTCATAGATACAGTATTTCAAAAAGCCAGCCAGTTTATCTAGTTAACTTACGGGATGTAGAGATCAGAAACCATCGGATTTTTCATTCTTTGGGCTATTTTAATAGAATCAGGCCAACGTGTTCACTGAGTCACAATGAAAACTTCTGCCACCTCATTTATGAGGACGGTGTGACTGGGTGTCACTTGTGGGTATTAGCTGGAGTGCCATGTTGGCACAAACTCCTACTGCTGTGAGGTGACCTTTGAATAATGATTAACGAGACCTGCAATGGCGACAGCTCCCAGGTCCAGGATGTCTTTGTTCAGTCCCTGCTCCACGCCCAACGTCTGCACTCTGGACATTATTTGTTTACTATCTGTATCAGGGCAACCTTTTTTGCATTTCTATGTGCAAGCATCCTGGAAACCTTTATTCTGATCACTAATTTGCACCTGGTTTCCGTCAGTTTGAGGCTCAGTGGCTCCTTTTGTGTTTGAGCGCTTACCCTTTTGTATGTGAAATATTTATTTTGTAGCATGAAAATACGTACTTACACCTGTGCAATGTGGAAATTTTGGAAAACACAGATGTGTAGAAAAAAATCACCTACAATTCCATCTCTCAAATGTAGCTTCTATAAACAATATGGTGAATATCTTTATTGACATAGTTCCTCCAGGGGTGTTTACCAAAATGTTGCTACATTTGGCTTATTGTTTTATAACCTGTTTTTTATCACATAAAACATATTATGAACAATTTGCCGTCTGTCAGTTAGTGTTTTCTTTTCCTGCAATGTGATTTTAACTAGTTACATTATATTATACCATATGGATATATATTATTTACTTAAACAGATCCCTATTATTTACTTAATTAGATCTCTATTTACAACCATGATCATGCCTTTTAGCTACATTTCAAAACAAAGTTGCCAGATGAAAGAGAATGACTTCTTAAAAGAATTTCTCTTAAAAAAAAGTGTCAATTTTATGCTCCTAGGGTAACTCCTGGATTCTTCTTTTACATATTTACAAATTTGAAAGGTAAAAAAATCATATTCCACTTTAAATATGTATATTATTGATTATCTGTAAAATTGAACCCTTTCTTTAGACTTATCCTGTACTTTTCCTTTTTTGTTTATTGTACTCTTTGTTCAACTTTTCTGTATTGATTTATAAGATCTCTTTATATATTAAACACATCAACTCTTTGTTATATATGCTGTGATTATATTTTCCAGTATTATTTGGCTGTTGGTTTTGTTTTTGACAAATTTTTTTACATACAAGGGTTTAAAAATTTAAATAGTCAACCATTAGTATTTTTCTTTTTCTTTTTAATATTTATTTTTATTGTTGAGAGTATTACAGGTGTCCTATTTCCCCCCCCCCAACTGACCCCCTCCACTTCGCTCCCACCCCCTCCCCAGGCCTTCACCCCGTTATTGACTATGTCCATGGGTTATGTTTATATGCATATAACTTCTTTGGTTAATCTCTTCCCACCCTCCACCCCCCTTCCCTCTTTCCTCTGAAATGTGATCATCTGTTGCCTGTGTCAATGACTCTGGATCTATTTAGTACATCAGGTTCTTTTGTTCATTAGCTTCTTCTTAAAGAAGACCCTTCAACGTTTCCTGTAGTGCTGGTCTGGTGGTGATGAACTCCTTCAGCTTTTTCTTATCTGTGAAGCTCTTTATCTGACCTTCAGTTCTAAATGATAGCTTTGCTGGGTAGAGCTATCTTGGCTGTAGTTCCATGTTTTTCATCACTTTGAATATTTCTTCCCACTCCCTTCTGGCCTGCAAGGTTTCTTTTGAGAAATCAGCTGACAGTCGTATGGGTGCTCCCTTGTAGGTAACTAACTGCTTTTCTCTTGCTGCTTTTAAGATTCTCTCTTTGTCTTTAACCTTTGGCATTTTAATTATGCTGTGTCTTGCTGTGGGCCTCTTCGGGTTCCTCTTGTTTGGGACCCTCTGTGCTTGATGGACTTGTAAGTCTATTTCTTTCCCCAGGTAGGGGAAGTTTTCTGTAATTATTTTTTCAAATAGGTTTTCAATTTCTTGCTCTCTTTCTTCCCCTTCTGGACCCCAATAATATGAATGTTGGGCCTCTTAAAGTTGTCCCAGAGGCTTCTTATACTATCTTCATATTTCTGGATTCTTTTTTCTTTTTGCTCTTCTGGTTGGGTGTTTTTTTGTTTCCTCATGTTCTAAATTGCTGATTTGATTCTCAGTGTCCTCTACTCTACTGTTGATTCCCTGTAAATTATTCTTCATTTCAGTTCGTGTAGCCTTCATTTCAAATTGGTACTTTATTATGTTATCTATTTTCTCAGTTATTTCCCTAATAGTCTGCTTAAACATCCTTATAAACAAAATTCTGAACTCTGTATCTGTAAGCTTGCTTGGATCTATTTCATTTAGCTCCTCTTCTAGAGATTTCTTCTGTTCTTTCCTTTGTGACATGTTTCTTTGCCTCCACATTTTGGCTGCTTCCAGGTGTTTGTTTCTATGTATTAGGTAGAGCTGCTATGTCTCCTGGAATTTGTAGAGTGGCTTTGTGTAGTAGGTGTCCTGTAGGGTCTAGTGGCTCAGCCTCCCCAGTGACCTGAGCTGGGCCTTCTAGGTGCTCCCCTGTGTGGGCTGTGTGCACTGTCCTGTTGTAGTTGAGCCTTGGTTGCTGTTGGTATCACTGGAAGGAACTGACCCGCAGGCCAATCAGCTGTGAGGACCAGCTGCAACTACAGCCAAAGAGCTGCTGTGCTGGAGACACCCCTATGGAGCAGGATTTACTTCAGTGGGGCTTTGGTGTTCACCAAGTGCGCCCCTTGAGTGTGTCACTCCTGGATGTGGTAGGGCTGTAATCCAGCGTGGTCGAGTCTGACCACCAGGTGCACTGTCTCTGGGGCCTCCCGGGAGGCGCAAAGTCAGCCTGTGCCAGTGCCTTGCCCAGGGCCCCCCAGCATGAGCTACACAGCAAACAGTAGTTGGCTGCTCCTTGTGCTGGGCTTGGCGGTGTCCAGGAGAGGCCCAGCTATGAGCCAGTGCAGCTGCCGCTAGTGCCAGGCCTGGGGCCGCTTATCAAGCCGTATGGGGCCCGCTGCTGCTTGTTTGAGAGATTTGAGGAAAGTCTTAAGCATGAGGCTCGAGAGGCCACTCGCACAGAAAAGCCCCTGGAAATGGCCTGGAGGAGCTGCAGGTGGGGAGGGGCGGGGCCTCCGGGAATCACAGGGCGGGGCCGAAGGTGGGAGTCAGGTGCTGGCGACTCAAACATGGCGCCTGCCTGCGGGCTGCGTGCGGGGAGGACTCGCCAAGGGAGCCATGGCCTCCGCCGGCCCTTCTGCCCAGGAGGAAGCCGCCCTCCGCCTCTTGCCCGGATCTCAGGCAGGTTAGTTCCCCCCGAGTGTCCCGGGTCCTTTCAGGCTGCTGCCCGGCGCTGGGCTCAGAGGGAGCGTCCGAGTGAGTCCGTGCCGGGCCCTTTAGAGGAGCTGCTGGGGCTCCCGCGGCCTCCGCGACCCTCAGGGACAGTCCCCGCTGGGTTCACAGCCCGGAGTTGTGGGGACGTCTCTTCCCGGCCCTGGGCTGGGGGCCTGCTGGGGGGCTGGGACCTTACACTCCTCTGGGAAACCCCCACCGCCGATGCCCTCCCGGGTTTCAACCGCGGCACCGGGTGTGGGCCCGAAGCTGCGTCTCCGCCCCTCCTCCCGGTCTCGATGTTCCTTCAGTTCCCTGGTTGTGGGGCTTCTGTGCAGCCAGATCTCAGGAGGCTCTGAGTGGTGGTGGTTCTGTATTTAGTTGTAATTTTGATGTGGAGGCGCTGGGTGCAGCTGTTACCTGTGTGCCATCTTGATATGTTTCTCCATTAATATTTTTCTTTATTGCTTACACCTCAGTGTTAAACAAGTTTTCCCATTCTTAAGACATACATATACATATACATTTTCCTTTCCTTCTAATTTATTTATTTAGTTATTACTTATTAAATTTAGCATTTCAACCTATCCGTACTTTATGCTGTTAAAAACTAGGATATTTAAATTAACTTAATTTTTCTAAATTATTATTAGTCCATTAACCAAGTAGCATTTTAAAAATAATTATGATTATAAACTCCACAAGGTAAGTACTAGTCCTGTGTTGTCTATTTTATTCCCAAAGCTTAGTATAGTGACTGGCAGGCTCATGGTTGCTCAGGCCAAATGTTGAACACTCTTTTTAAAAAATTTATCTTTTTTGTTGAAAGTATTACAGATGTCCCCCCCTTTTTTCCTCATTGACCTCCCACACCCCGCCCCCCTTTGAATAGTCACTCTTGATTCCTTTCGCTGCCTCCTTCCACTCCTGGCAAGTCTTAATCTCTGCCCCCTGGGTTAGAAAGCAGCACCTCTTGCTCAGATATTACGGATGGCCTCCTAATTGGTCTCTGCCCCCACTCTCCTCCACTACGGCCCATTCTTCACCTATAGCCAGTGTAATCTCTACAAACAAAACTCAGGTGATAATGCCATCTCTGATTTCCTGTGCCGAAAACCTCACTGCTGAGTGGCCACACCCCCACCCCCAGCCCATCTGGGATAAAGCCTAAACCTAAACTCCTTCCTGCGGCCTCCAGAGTCCACGTGACTTTGCCCTGCCTACTTCTTCGACCTCACTGCCTGACTGTACTTGCTGCCTTGGATGGAATCTTATTCCTGGAACAGACCCAGTTGGTTTCCGCTTCACTGCCTTTGCACCGAGGGTTCTCTCTGCTAAGAGAGCTCTGCTCTTGTCACAGCTGGTTTATTTTCATTTTTCTGTTTTGTTTTTGTTTTTTCTCAAATATTACCTCCTCAGAGAGGCCTTCTGTGACTGATCCAAATAAGATCTCTGATCTTTCTCTATCACAGTCCTCTATTTTATTGTACTAATGGTAATTATCACTATCTGAATGCATTTTACTGTTTTGTTTATTATTGAATGTATATTGTTTTGGATGATCTATTTATTTTACACCTCCTCTCACTGACACATAATAGAAGAGCCACCTTGACTTCTCAGTTCTCTGTTCTGTTCTCAGTGCCTAGAACAATGCCAGGCCCATGAGAGAGGCTTAAGAAACATTGATTCATGAACAAATAATGGTGGCTTAATAAATGTGTGCTGAGTAAATAAATACAGATTATACTTTTTCTGATTTGAAAGAACACTTTTATCAAGTTCTAAGTACAAACTTTTCTTGATTTTTCTAGTCTTGTAATGCCATAGATAGCTGCTCACTATATATACAACATGAGGATTTAGTTTATATTTAGTATTTTCAACATTCACGATTGTCATTAGCAATTTCTCCTAGGCCAGCAGAAATTGATGACTTCATGTCCAGGGTAGAAAGGCTCCTAAAAAATAGATATTTTTCTTGTTTAGTGACTTCTTTTAGGGCATTGAAGTGGATGCTGGATTGACTGCAGTAATGGCTCTGATTTGTTGACACCTCCCTGTATCCCTTGGAAGGACTTTTCTCCACTGGTTCTGGGCTTGGCCATGTGACTTGCTTTGGGTCAATACCAAGTGATAGAAGCAGAGGCTTGAAAATCAATTGTATACCGGGGCTCTTGTTGCTCTGAGAACCCTGAACCACTGTATCAACAAGTCTGGTTAGCTTGTGGGGTGATGAGAACTTGGCCCAGTTGCCCCATCACCCCAACTAACAGCAGAGCCACTAAGCTAACCTGCAGTGGCTGAAGGCCCATAAATGAGTCCAGCTGAGAACAGCAGAACTGAGCCCAGTCCAAAGTGCCAACCCACAGAACTATGAGTTGCATCAATGGTTGTGTTAAGCCACTAAATTTTCTTATTTATGTTTTAGAGCACAGGCTAACTAATACATCTGATAGGTTTTTCTCACACACACACAGATGCGCGGGCACACACACAAATGTGCATACACACCAATGTACTGTTAATTGGAAAAAAGAAAAATACTTGTATCACAATGTGTTTGTACCACAATTCTGCTGCAGGGATGCCATGACTCATAGAAATAGAATAGAAAAGCCGGAGAAAATAAAACAAAAAACAAGATATAAGTTATCTTAAGATGGGATTATCTCCACAGACCATTAAATCACTCCTGAAAAATATTTAGAGATGATTGTAACTTGAAGAAAATACACGGAGAAAAGGAATTGCCTGATTCTAACACTATGTAACCCAGTCGCCATGGTCCACTCATACTGAGCCAGGCCAGTAAGCCAGACAAGTGGAATAGGGAAACTGAGACAGACAGCTGAACAAATTGGCAGAGCAATTCATAGCAGATACAGAAGGTCACCTCCCTAGAGACAACATGCAGGCCTCAGCTGTATTTCAGCTCTAGGCCCAGAAAAGCCGCAAAACCAGGTGGGCGACACCAGGACCAGCTGCAGGAACTAACGACCACTTGTCCTTGTCCCGACACTGACCAATCAGTGGAGACCACCACCCTGAAGGAGCACACCTAGAAAACAGATGAATATTCTGATTCCTGCCCACAAGAGAGAGAGAAAGCCTCAAGACAGAGGACCCCGCGCACGCTCTCCCCCTGGGGAGCAGCCCTGCCATTCCCTTTCCACAATCCTTCCCCTCCTTCTTCCCCACAGGCCTGCACCTCCTAAACTCCAAAGGGCCCCAGGAGGCTTGGAACCAGGGGAGCAATGGGCAGTGGTAGCTCGTCCCCGGCTAACCCCTGAACCTGTTCCCAAGGACCCTTTTTTTCTGACTACCCAGAGAGCTGTGGCAGCCCAGCCTAAGTTCTCCAGTTGCTGCTTCTATGCTGAGCCTTCCTTGTTTCACTGTCTCCAGCTTTAACAAGCATCCCCGCATAGTCACTTGGACCCGTGTTGTGAAATCTTCCCTGCACCAAGTCAAGAACCCACACACTACCTGCCGGCTCCAGGCAGACCCGCCAAGGGCCAGGTCCCTTTTTGGTAACAATATCAGTTTGTTTCATTCCTCATTTCATACCTGAGACTGTGCTTGGAGCCTAGGCTAGGCACTAAGTGACGTGCGAAAGAAAGCAGAGTAGCTGCAAACGTTGAGGGGATTCCCAAGAAAAACATAACTGGAAATTGCCTTCATAAGGAAGCCAGGCATTCCTAAGAAGGTGATATAATGAATTACTTTTCTAATATGCAAAGTTCAAAATAAACATATTTTACAACTGGGAATTTTGCCATAGAGATCTTAATAAATTACAGCAATTACAACATTAATTCTCTGGGGAAAAGTCTCAACATTTATCTTGAGCTTGCAGAATAAACTGTCATTTCCTGTTTAAATTAAGGAACATGTAATTGCTTTCCTATAAAAACAAGGGCTTTAGAACTTTGATTTTTTTTTCTTTTAAATAATTCTTTGTTGAGAAAAATAAGATAAGGGCTGAGCAATTTCCTTTTAAAATTCCCCCAAAACTTTAACTAAAGAGATGCTCTAACTGATGTACAGGTCATTTTAAAACTTTTAGGTAGTTGATGAATTTTGTAAAAGCCTCACCCTTCTGCGGTTATTGTATATTCTATATTTATATTGACTTTTGAATCAGGCTATGCTTTGTCCTAATGACTGAGAAAGGTGCTACACAACTGCTTTCATAACTTGAACAATGAAAAATAGTTATATTAATTGAGAAGTGATAAAAATAATTTCCATTTCCAATGCAATTTATTTCTCCTGTAAGAGGCAGTTTCTTATGTTCAAAATGAACTGTTTTTCAATAGTGTAATGGTCAGTGGAAAGAAGTCAGCTCACTCATTGAAAATTTACCAGAAGGTGACTGAAACCTGGGTCTGGGCATCTGTCATTCCACTGATCACCAGGGTTGACATCTCTTCAAGTTTTGGGAAAAAATGAGTAAGATAACAGTACAATAACAACAATAATTATATATTGTATGAAAAATTTAACTCCAAGTGACAACAGCTGGTAAGCAATTAGTCAATATACTTAAACAATATCAACAGTTGAATGCTATGGAATGTCAAATTGTCACCTGGACATTCTTTGAGGATGTACTGTAATGGTGACCATATTTTTAAATTAAAAATTGGAATATTTGGTCTGATTCCTGGGCAGAATACATGAAATTAGAATCTGCTAGGAAATCATGGACATACAAATGCTAAACAAACAATATAATTCTCATTAATGCAGACTGTACATGATGAGGTCTGTCCCTGTCCCCGCATATTTGCCCTGTTGCTAAAGGCCCACATGACTGACAGCTCTCATTATCTCACATTTATTCCCACATTTTTTTCAACCATCCTGTTGCTTATAGCACACACTTGGCTCCATATTTATGCTTGGGAGTAACAAAGTGTTTTTTTATTTTTTCATTTAAAAGGTCTCATACATAATGGCAGACTTTAAAAGTGTTATAAACTATCAACTATTGTTTTTCTTAGAAGGACACATATTTGCTTTCTGTTTCCCCTTACTCACGGTGGCTACATGCAGGTCATACGTTCTAAGCATAGGTGCTAGTGTAATTTCAGAAAGCAGGATATAGTTGAGCTTATTTTGGTTACAACCACAACATACAACCCCTGGAGCAAACCCTGTTTGCACTAAGGGGTCCTTCCTGGGGTAAATTTTTGTGATGTCACGTAGATCACAGCATATTGGCAGAAATAGGTTTAACACTCGAGTAATGCAATTATATATCTTCTGGGTTGTATACTCACTTGTTAGAATACAGTGCTGATCTAGAATAAATATTAGACTATCCGAACCACTCTCATTAAGCTATGTATTTTTGCTAATTTCTACAGATCGTCTTTGCTTTTGACATGTAATATTCTGCCCTTTTCCTGCTTTTATTTTTTTAGTCCAACTATCCCAAGAATTTAGAGTTGTTCCCAAATTTTTTCTACACTATGACCTAGTTTCTATGTTTAAATAAATTTAATTGAGGTATAATTTATATATAATACAGTGCACCCATTCTAAATGTACAGTTTTGAGCTCTGACGAATGTGTACACCCTGTAACTACCACTACGATCGAGGCACAGAATATTCCCATCACCCCCATATTGTTCCTCAGGCCCCTTTGTAGACCCTCACCCCTACCCACAGACAGCTACTGACCTGTTTCTTATCATTCTAGACTATTTTGTTTGTCTTGAAACTGCAGCTGGATAGTAACCACAGTGATCTTACTTATCTCGTACGTTTACTTGAAATGGCTGGGGACCCTGATGGAGATTTAGTTTCTGCTTTAACAAATATTTATTGATCCTCTATCAGGTACCAGCCATTTCCCACCAATCCTCTTGCCTTTGCCGGCGATGACAATAAAAATGGAGATAATTTTAAAACTATATTTCATAGGTAAACTTCATATTACTGGTCAATCTGCAATATGGAAGTTAAGGGAAAGACATATTCTGAATATGTTTCTTCAATTTCCAGTTTGGACAATTGCATTTTGTATTGAGTATTGACTTTTATTGAGCATAATTGATGTATAATAAACTGCACATATTTAAAGCACACAATTTAACATGTTTTGACATATGTATACCTCATGAAATCATCACACAGAAGATAATGAACATGTCCATTGTCCTTGGAAGAACACTCCCGATCCTGCTCCCCCATTCTGTCCGCATAAGAATTCTAAAGATTCCACGTCTTCGCCAACACTTGGTATGGTTAGTCTTTTTAATTTTAGCCATTCTATTAGGTATTAGTGGTATCTCACTGTGCTTCAAGTCTGCACTCCCTTAATGACTAATGATGTTGAGTATGTTTTATGTGGTTTTTAAATATATTTTTGTGATTATTTGGAAGTTTTCCAATATTTTAAGACATTTCTGATGAAACCAGTGGTGATGTTGACAGAGGTGACTTTTTGACATTATATAATAAAATGTTGCAAATGGTAAGGATTTATTCCTTTTTATGGTTGAGTAATATTCCATTATATATATGCACCATACACCATATCTTTATCTACTTGCCTATTGATGGGCACTTCGGTTGCTTCCATATCTTGACTATTGTAAATAACGCTGCAATGAGCATAGGGGTACAAATGGATTTCTTCAGCTACATGCCCAGAATTGGAATTATGGTCATAAGGTAGTTCTGTTTTTAAATTTTTGAGGAGCCTCCACACTGTTTTCCATGGTGGCTGCACCAGTCTGCATCCCACCAGCTGTGCACAGGGATCCCCTTTTCTCCACACCCTCGCCAGCACTTGCTGTTCGATGACTTATTGGTGATAGCCATTCTCACCGTGGTTTTAATTTGCACTGATGAAGACGTTTCTTGAATTACAGAATGTCGGACCACCTCTAACATTTTAGTTGTGCCGCCCTTTACAGCTGACCACTGGCCGACAGATGCAGTCCCTTCAGTGCGCAGCTGACCTGCAGTTTAGGGAGCAGTGGGGTGTTTTCCTTTGGGGTTGGATTACATAGAGGCTTGTCAGTGAGAAAGAAATGTTGAGAAATGTTGGAAAGAAATGCTTGACAGGAAAGAGTGAAGGAGAAGAAGAAACGCAGTGTTCTAAATATTTTTTCTCCAGACATGTCCTGAAGTGTGACATTCCATTCCTGTAATCCGTCATTTTCTCCCATAGAGGCAAAGATCCCAACCTCCCAACATGTTCCTGCAAGCCGAGGTCTGAGTAAGGAAGCTACCGGAGAAAATCTCTTTTAGCCATATCAGCAGAATTGAATTGAAATGCAGGTTTTAGTAGTCTCACGCGCTCAGGGCCTTTCAAAGGGATCCCAGAAAGAAGGGCCTGTAGCTCAGGGGCTGCAGCACCAAGGGCCTCCCTCTAGATCCTGTCGCCTCTCTGATTGCTCTTAGTTCCTCCATCTATAGAACACAGATAATGATGGAAATAGTAATATATACTTTATAGAGTTGTTGTGAGGATTAAATGGGTAAACACAGGGATTATGAAAAACCTTTAGAACAGTTCCTGGCACAGGGCAAGCATGTGTGAGTGTTGGCTGTTATTTTAATGCCTGAAGTAGTTACTGGCTTTGTTTCTCCCCCTTTCCAACATATACACATGCACATCCATATATATATATACACACAAGGCTTTTATGACATCAATATGAAGATGTGTATAATCATTTTAGGGTGTTACATACAATTCAAAGTGCTTTGATTTAATGAGTTTTCAAATAGTGTAGCTATTAAGGGCAATAAACAAAAGGAAGAATGTTTTAATTTCTACAGTGTTCTTTCATAATAGTGCATGAGGTAGAAAAGAGTGTGGTGGGGTACTTTGGGGGCAGATTTTCTTCCTCCCCCCAATTTTATGACCATCGATCCACATCAGTCTTACCAGCTGCCCCATCCCCTGGCACCCACCCCAGAACAATGAAGGCTGGGGAGAGAGAGGGAGACAGCAGGGATCGGAGCAGAGAACCCATTGCAACCTTTTGCAGACAGTTTAGCTTCCCGCATCAGAGACCAAGGTCTCGAGACCACCTTTACTTACAGAAGACTGAACTTTTCCAGGTTGAAACTCAAGATGTGTTTCCAGGCTTTGAGTGCACAGGAGGGCTTACCTCACACAGCAGCACATCTCCTCCAAACTCCACAGCAGCTGTCATCAGAAGCAGCGGGTTGGCTTGGTAGACCTCAGACCCCTATTGGTACAGGTCCCTGGAACCTGAACCTTAGAGACTCACATCCCATTACAATTTTACAGCCTGAGGGTTCCCTTGTTCCCAACAGTCTCTCGCCTGAGTCTTGTTTCTTTGATATTCTTATGAGACTGAGGAACTTGAGACTGCGGGCACCCTGCTCAGTGCCGTTGAAGCTGCAGTTCTGGAACACACGTCGCCAGCTTCTCCTTTCTGCACATGGCACTGCTTGGCCTACTCATGTCTCCTTACATTGCAGACTCCAATACATTTTCTTTGCTACCACTGAGAGGTGCTATGCTGACTTTCTTTGCTCTACACATTTGTCTTAACCCAGAAACAACTGTAAAAGGAGATGTGGACACTTACGGGGGTGACATGTGGCTCAACATGGTGTAAATGGTGACCCCGTAGTTAACTGGCGTGTGGTAACTACAGCACCAGAACTCAGCCCCAGCAAGGTTCTTTCTAAGGGCTTCTAGATTTCTTCAGGGATTTCAACCCAGCCCTCTCTCGTTCTTCTCACTCCCTTTTGCAAGGGAGTGAGGCCATACTCCTTGCACTGCTGCTGGTGTCTTTCCCGAGAGCCTGATGTTCAAGCCTGAGTGTCTCACCCTGAGGCTCCAGTAGCCACCTGAACCCAATGCCCGAGGGTAACTCCCAGTCAGCACCACCCCAAACTGCAGTTTTCCATCTCAGCAATGGTAAATCTACCATTCCAACTGTCCAGGCCATAAAACATGGAGACAGCCTCAACTTCTCTCTCTCACCTCATCCAGCCCATGGACAAATCCCCCCTGTTGTATCTGCAGAATGTGCCCAGGGTGCTCCAATTATTAACACATCCATGTTATCTTCTGGTTGGAGGCATCATCGCTCACTCATGGGTTTTGGAAAACTTAATTGGTCTTTTGCTTCCGTTCTGCTCTCCCACACAGCCTATTTTCAAAGTGGTTCTTCCTGAGTACTTTTTAAAGATCATGTCATTCATGAGACTTTAGAAAGCTCAAGTGGTTCCTCATTCCACTCAGAGTAAAAGCCAAAGTCCTGACAGTGGTCTTTTTAAGGCTTTGCTCAATCTGGCTCCTTGTTCTACCACTGACCATGTTTGGCCTCCTCGAGATCACTTAGGGTGTGTTTGCTGTTGCTGTTGCTGTTCCCGCTACCTGGCATCCATTTTCCCCAGGTGAGACATACCTATGGCTTATCTCAAGTTTATGCTGAAATTGTCACTTCTGACCACCCCACTTAAAATTGCACCCCCACCCCAGGACCACTTTCCCTGCTTTATTTTCTCCACAGCACGTGTTGCTTTTCGATTTTCCATTTGTGTATTGCTCATCTCCTTTCACTGGAATATAAACCCCACGAGGACAGGGATTCTCATTTCTTTTGCTCACTGCTGTAATCTTAGTGGTTTCAGTTGAGGCTGGAATGCAGCTGGTACTAAAAAATATTTGTTGGTAGATTAACAAATGAATGAATCTGTCAATAACTATATTTACTTGGACTATATTATTAGGTAAAAGACACTGTGCCATATTTTATTTTAGTCTTTATACTATCGGGTCCTCTATTCCAGAAGAGAGTGGTTTTGCTGCTGATGAAATATTTTGCCAAACACACAGTGGAGCCCTTCTTGAGGCCTCAGACATCAAGTTGAGCATCATTCCCATCTATTCATGTGAACACCTTAGGCTGATACCATATTTTGGGGGGAAACTTTTAGCCTAAGAGACAGTCTGCTCTGATAGAAAGAGAATTTTAAAAGGACTGTTTCCCATGAATCTTAACAAAGCTCAGCCCTTTTCACATTGTTTAGTTGCATGGAATCATGAACAAAATGGTGATGATATCTTTCCTTTTTCTGCTTCAAAGTGGTATTGTGAGAATAAATAAGCACTTATGTTCATAGAAGTGTTTTTAGTAATTATTTAAGGATGTGTGACTCTCCAAGAGGGTCTTCTTGCTAAAGAGCCTGTGTTATGAATGAAGGAGAGGCCCAGCCTTGCAACCACTGAATTCCTGGAAGCCACAGGGAATCTGGGTGGTGGCTTGAGTTCTTGGGGTTCAGCTGGTCCCTGGGCACCGTATGAAGGGAGGGCACTGGGTTTAAAGTTTATTCTGCATCAGAATCTCCCAGGACCTTTAAAAACACAGACTACTGGGTCCAGTGCTAGAGTTTCTGAGTCAGTAAGTCCTTGATGAAACCTGAGAACTTGCATTTTGGGCATGTTCCCAGGCGATGCTATGCTGCTGGCTCAGGGATCAGACTTGGGAATAGAGCGTAGACTGCTGTTTGCTGCTTCCCTTTGGCTGAGTGCAAACCCCTCCTCCATGCTCACTGCTGGACCCTGTGCCCAGGTTGGGGCTCCCTTGCTGTCACTTTCAGGGCCATTGCTGGTGGCTGAATGATGGAGGAATCAAAAGTGATGGATGGGAATAAGCTGGAGTCTCACTGTTCCCTGGCTGAGTTTTGTTTCTGCAACTACAAGCACTGACATTTCTATCCCTTATAATTGGTGATGACTTATACCAAGGGATTGATTTGCTAAATTCATTAAATCCTCAGCTGAAGAAAGGTAGAAAACTGAGAGTGGGAGTAGATTAAGCCAGTGGTTCTGAAACTTCGATATACACATGGGATGCTTATTAAAATGCAGATTCCCCTCTACCACCACCAAGGCTTCACAGGAATGCTGACATATTAAGGAGATCTGAGGTAGGTTAAGAAGTAACATTTTAAATAAAAACCTAGATGATATGAGTATGGATTATCAGGGAATCCACTTTGAGAAATATTTGACTTAATAAGTGCCCAAGTTGACCCAGATAATAACATACGTGGGATAGAACCACATCTGATTCACTGAAGTATGTTCTTGAGCGCCTATTGTGTGCGAGGCTCTAAAGGGGCAATACTTTGAAAGACAGATTGAATAAATGAGTCACCTCTTTCTAAATGAGTCTGATGCAAAATTATTGAGGTGAATTATGCTTTTTTTTGTGTTTCCATTTCAGCCACTGTTATTTAAGAAAATGACAATCATGAGCATCCATTTAAAAATATAATAGCTAGCAGAGAGCATTTTCTCTAAGGCGATCCATTTACATAACATTTAATTCCATATCATACAACACAACCTAATGCAATTCAGTGCAATATATTATCCATGCAACACAGTTTAATCTAATGCAATTCAATCAATACATTATTGTACAACACAGCTAGAAAGCGATGCAATGCCACACAGCCCAGTATCTCACTGCAGCCGCAGTGCAGTGACATTAGCGCCACCATCATCTCAGGTCTTAGGCTGTAGCGCCCTCTCATGGCAGAACTGAAAAGTTTTTTTGTGAAGGTTACGGGGCACTTGCCGTTGAAAGAGCACTGTCAACATAACAGGCTGTTGGAATGGAAAGGAGGTGAAGTTCTGCTGTTTTATCATAGAGACCTGAGCTTCTACCTGAGCTGGCCATAAAGTAACTGATCGTGCTCTCCACACTGCTGATTATTTTTACCATCTTCTTTTGATTTGTAATGAATAAATGAGTTGCCCGAGTTCACTCAGATAATAGCGTATATGGAATAGAACCCTGTCTAATTCACTGAAGAATAGTCATCGGCCTGATTCTCCAGCCAGCAGATAGGAGACTCGAGTGCCAAATACAGGAGTGCTAGAAACCCTATGAAAAATTAGCATATTAAAAATATGAAAATAGAACATATAATCATGTAATTGAATATAATAGTAATAGAAAAATCTGTATCTTCCAATAGTCATCTTCTTTCTGTGGTTGGAGAGAAGCTGCTTGTATGCTGTTTGGAGATAGCAAGGAGAATGTTAATGATAAAAAATTCCTTATTTTGCAAAATGCACATGCACAGTTATAATTCATTCAATTCGTATTTATTGAGCACCTACTGAGCTTTCATTTGCTCAAATGACACACACACAACCATTTCATCTGCATAGTAGGACGCTTTTCCTTCCTCACACATTTACTGAGGATGATGAGAGTTTTGTGATTCTGTGCACTGTGTTACGCACCAGGGGAGCTCACAGTCATGGGCTGACTCCACTTCCTTGCTGGAGAGTGTGTTCTCTGACTGGGCATGATGACATATGGAATTCAATACCTGTGAATCAAACTCAGGTGATGCACTGAGGTGCCTCTTGGCAATCTCTTGCCCAGTTTTGATGGTGAATAGACAAGCGTAATAATCCTGGTCTGAGAAAGTCACAGTGATCAGGGCTTCAGGTTCTTTGAGGGCAAGTTTCTGGGTCATGTCACCCAGAAGCCTCTAAGACCAGGAGAGATGCTAGCTGAAGAGAAAGAAAATTTGCAATGGCTAATGGAGGAGGGAGACAGTATCAACTGCAATTCCAAGACCACTTGCAGTGAGGGGGACCATAGTTCTTCCCACTTGACTTCCTCTCTCAAGTTTCTCCCAAGAAGAGAGACCCCTAGAGTCCTGGAGGAGCTGCTGATCCCTAGCTGTGCATGAGGAAGTGGATGCCAGCAGTGTTGGGGTAGACCACAGTAGACATGGGCTGTGGTCCCAGGTTCTCCTTCACTGCCCAGTTACTCGAGCATTGTGAGCAGATGGCCTTCAGTTCTAGCACTTCAGCAGTTGTCTCAGTTGCATAGTCACCTTACCCAAGGTCATACCATTCTGGGTCATGGCCACATCCAGTGACTAGTAAAGTGGAGGTATAAAGACCCATTTGACTCAACACAGGACAACTCATGGGCCATCACCGCTCTGGTAATGATCAGTTATGACTTAGTGAAAGGCCTAAGAGATTTAGGTGCAAGTTTAGTTCAAGTTTCTGCTATTAATTGAAATTAGGATGTTATTAAATTTGAATTACTATAAATAATTTGATGATAACATCTTAAGCATGTAATATTTCTCTTTTTAAAGAATACTTACATGATATTAAGTCTCATGATCAGTATTACTAACTCAAAGCACATGTGTAATTTTGTGCCTCCTGTCCTGTCTGGCCTAATTGCTTTTCCGAAGGGTCATGCAGTTTGCTGTGGCATCAAAACACATGTTTCCGTATAGTCCATGCTTGATGAACATCTCCAGAAGGTATCTGTAAACTCTTAAAATTCTGCCTAGTTTTTCTTGGTATAAAGATAATTTGCTCAGCTACTTTTGAAACTTTCTCTAAAAAAACTGGACAAAGTCTAAAAAATTTATCTACATTTGAATGAAAAAGATAAGAAATGTCATCAGCTGGCTCTAATGAAAGTTGCTGTTAACTTGACAAAACAATTCCCTACTCACATTATAACTTTGAAAGTCTTCTGTAGTCCCTTTGGACCTTTTTGAGTTTATTGGGGAGATTTGCTTTATATGATTAGATACTAAACCAATTGTATGCTTTTGAGAAAGAGAAATTTCCCCTCACATACAGGAGCTGGTTTGGCACTCCCAGAGAGATCTTAGTGTTCTCTTTGTGAAATAATTTCACAGAACATGGAGGTCAGACAAGCCACCTGCTGATGAATCAAGACACAGACAAGACCGCTTCATAATCTCATCTGAACACAAAGTTATGAACATGGTTTAAGCCACAAAAATGGTCAAACCTCTCTCTACCCTGGCTAATCAGAATGCCTACAAAAATTTTATTAAATGCTCGGCAGGATAGATGTATCTATGTGCATGCATATGTGCTTACGGTGCACTTCTTGCCATTTGCTTGTATGGCATTCTGAAACTTTGAGGTTTCTTCTGAACTTGATCATTGCTGGCCCAACTACCTGTGGGTGACTGGAAAGACAAAAGAGTCACCAGCGGGAAACGAGGAGGGGTTCATGGGGCACAGGGCTATGGTAGGGTGGCCCACTGTGGGGAGCCAAAATGTTGTAACTGACGGTAAGTGAGGTCGGTGGAGAGACTGAATCATGCTTCGTGCATGTAATTCTCTGCATTCCTGAGGAAAACTTCATGGAGGAAAGGGTTTTGAATTAAATGAGAAACAATCAGTCTGGTCATGTTTTATTTCTCAACACCATTTCCTGTTCTGAGGCTAAAAGGTGCTCCATGACTGATAACCCTTCCTCCAAGTTCTCAGAAAATGAAGCCTTTTCCTCGAGTTTGACATAAATCGTGCTTCACACAGTTACACAAGTTGGTGAATAGTAGGATGACTGACTCAGTGAGAATGCCTTTATTCTCATGAACCTGTTATGATGAATTTTCAGTTACAAAATCTAGATGAGCTGCATACCAATGCTCTGAGCACGGCTTTGGCCTGGAGACAGTTCTCTATTCTTTATCTTCAGGAAGATATCCACAGTGAAGCCTTCATTACTTTATGTCGAAAGTAAATTCCTCACTTAAAGTTATTTCCTGCACCCAAGTTTACAGTATTGGAATCAATATATCAGCCGAGAGCTTTCAGTTGAAGAGAACCTGAGTCAATGGGACTTGAACAATAATGTAAATTTATTGGCTCATGTAACAGAAAACTGAAGGAAGATCTAGCATTGGACATGTTTTGGTCAAGATCTTGACTCTCTTCATTCTAATTTTCTCTTCAGCCAGGATATGACCACGCGGTCAGGAAGATGGCTGGGGCTGCCTGCTTCCTCGCACATTTACAGGGTTGAAAGTGGCACTTTTACAATAGCAAATGAAATTTCCGGTTCTTTATGCAGATTGAGCCCAGGTACACGCACCACAGTCGCAAGGAGTGTGAGAGCATGCTGACTGGCCATCGCCCGGGCCCGGGGGAGGGTAAGTCCACTTGAACATTGTGGTCGCTGCAGGATGACTACATGGTCACCACAGGCATTTCCTTAAAAGAAAATCAGATCTTCTAGGTGAGGGAGACAGGGAATAGATGCCGTCTGGGACTTACCGTTTTACACCGTGTCCCTGTGGGAAGTGATATCCCATCGGACCTGTAAGGGGCAGTGTTGGGCTAGAAACACGGACTCGGCACTGGGCAGCCTTTCAGTCCTCAGGCCCCCGGGCTGCAAGCACTGTGGTTTAGGCGAGTCACCCGTCCTCTCCGTGCCTCATCATCTTCAACTGTACAATGAAATGAGTAGAATCTTCCTCATGGGCCTCTGTGAGGAGTCTAGGGAATGATACGCCTGCAGCGTTTAGCACAGTGCTTGGCCATTTCTAAACACCCATGCTTGGAACTGCTTATTTGCACACGAAGCAGCCGGTTAATGGACCCTGTAAGGCAACCCTTTCTTCGGCTTGGGCATCTGCCTGCTGCCCAGAGGTTTTGGAGGCTTTTGTTACCATCCTCAGGTCATCTTTGTCAGTCGACAAATTCATTTTAGACACACTTGATTCTTTGGCCCAGAGAGGTTAGAAAGTGGTCTGACACTGAAGCAGGGATGTGTTGTGGTGTAACTGTTCAAAAAGGACATTTGTTCTTCCCTGGCAGATCTGGCGCAGGGGTTAGAGTGTCGGCCCACGGACTGAAGGGTCCCAGGTTTGATTCGGGCCAAGGGCAACTACCTTGGTTGCAGGCTCCACCCTTGGCCTGGGATGGGGGCATGTGCAGGAGGCAACCAATCTATGTTTCTTTCCACTCTCTCTGAAAAGCAATGGGAAAAAATATCCTCAGGTGAGGGTTGAAAACAAAGATAATTTGTTCCTGATGGGGAGGTTCCTTAGCAGTATAAATACCAATCTTAAATGCGTTGAGAACAGGGTTCCAGTGGCATTTCACTGGTCCTCTATGGTTTCTTGTTAGGAAAATTACCACGTAAGGCCTGCTAAACCTATACAGAGCAATCAGGTTTCAATATTCCTGCTTACTTTTTTTAGCTCAAATAATTGGAACACTTCATATACTAGTATGGCAATAAAAAAGTTCTTTTCTTTTGGCCTGCAACTTTTTTATTTCATTTTAATTGAAGCTAGGGTAAGGTGGGGACAGTGGTGAGCATGGAGAAAGGAGGTAAAATAACCCTGGTTATTTGTTTTAAACTCACCCAAACGATGGCTAACTCGGAGCTGGGACTACATTTTGGAAAATCTATAAAGTAGGTGAATCTATAAAGTCGGTGGATTAAGGGTGATTGCACCAAAACTTTGCTTTTCAAAATGGTTTAGCTTATACATTTATGGAGGTGATGAGCTTGGTGAATTGGAAAAGGTTTGCGTTTGCATGGAAGCAATTAGATCGAGAGAAAGAACAGCAGCTTTGGAAACAGAAAGACCTGTCCTCCAATCCCGACACCACTATTTATCAGATGTGGAACCTGGAAAGTGTCTTCACACCTCTGAGCCTTAGTTTCCAAATCTGTGAAAGAGGGGCAATATTACCCTCCTTGTAGAGATGATGGGATGATTAAAAAGAATAAATGTAATTGTCTACCCCAGTGTATGACAGATATAAAAAGCACAAAATTTATTCTTATTTATAAAGATTCATTGGACATGTACAGTTGTAAGGAAGGATATACAGGGAAGCAAAGCTCGCCTGTCTTCAGAATTCCATGATTTCTTGTTGAATGTCCCACACCTGATCACAAAGCATTCTCCTGTTACAGGATTTAAAGGCTTTAGGTCTAAAACTGAGAAACTCACATACTTCCTAGTGTCATTGAGGACAACCAGTAAACTGGAACTGTCACCATCAGCCACCCAATCACTGTTCTCAAGCTTGGCTGCACATTGTGATCACTTGAGAACTTCAGAAAACCCCAGTGCCTCAGCTGCACTCCAAACAACTAAATCACAAGTTCTGGGTGTCAGGCCCAGATATCAATATTTTTTAAAACTGCAGAAAATTCAAAGTGCAGCCCAGGTGAAGAACCATCGCTCTTAGCCATAGCTTCTCAAAGTGTGATTTGCATATGAATCATCTGCTGGCTCTTGTTCACTTGCTGGTTCTGATCCTGTAGGTCTGGGAAGGGGCCTGAGCTCCTACCTTTCCCACATGCTCTTAAGCAACACCACTGCTACTAATTCCTGGACTACACTTTCTGTAGTCAGGCTCTGAGGTACTTATTTCCTCCTCTCTCCCCACCACCGCCCTGTGCTGGGACAAAGCCTTTTTATAAAAGGTATTTTCTCTTTCCCAGGAGTTACTTCACCCACCCCCCTTCCAGTTTAATCGAGATAGGGTACTGTATAAGTTGAAGGTGTTTAGCATAATGACTGGACAATCATATATTGCAAAATGATTACCACAGTGAGGGAAGTTAACATCCATCACCTCATATAGCTATAAATTGTTTTTTTCTTATGAGGGGAACTTTTAGAATTTACTCTCTTAGCCACTTTCAAATACACCATACAGCAGTGTTAGCTATAGTCACCATGGTGTACATTATATCCCCAGAACATTTACAACTGGAAGTTTATAATTTTTGACCACCTTCATCTAATTTCCTTACTCCCTATGCCCACCCCTTGCCTCTGATAGCCACAAATCTGTTCTCTTTTTCTGAGTCTGGGTTTTTTAAAGAAAGATTAAACACATAAGTGATACTGCACAATATTTATCTCTTTGTCTGACTTGTTTTGTTATGTCCGAGAATCAGATCCCCTATGCGGCGGAAAGACAATCACTCCAGAGCTGATAATGTAACAGCAAAAGGGACTTTTATTCCCACTAGCTGGGGTTCGGTCGTATCCAACGCAGTGGAATTCCGACTCGAACCCCGATCTAACTTTCCCACAAGCTTATATAGGGCTACAGTGAGCAAGCAATCATTGTCAGTTACAAAGTTACATGGGTTATAAATGCTTTAGGAAGGGTGGGCTCAGGATGTTTCTCAACCACAGGCGCCTGAAGCTTGAGTGCACCTGGTATTCGTCAAACCCACTGATTTAAGTTAATTCCTGGAACTGCCTCCACCCTCTGCAGTTTACTGAGTCACTCATGGATGCCTTTTGTCCTGCCCCGGGGCCTAGGGGCCTGCCTCTGTCTTGGTGGGTCCTCACAGTTTCACTTAGCATAATTCCCTCAAAATCCATCCATGTTGCCCCAAAAGTTAGAATTTCCTCCCTTTACATGGCTGAATAATATTCCGTGTGTGTGTGTGTGTGTGTGTGTGTGTGTGTGTGTGTGAGTGTGTGTGTGTGTATGTGCATCGCATTTTCTTTATCCATTCATCTTTTCGGGGCCACTGAGGTTTCCGTATTTTGACTATTGTAAAAAATGCTGTTATGAACATGGGAGTGCATGTGTCTTTTCAAGTTAATGTTTTTGTTTCCTTTGGGTAAATACCCAGAAATGAAATTGCTGAATCAAATGGTAGTTCTATTTTTAATTTTTTGAGAACCTCCACAGTGTTTTCCACAGTGGCTGCACCAATTTACATTCCCACCAACAGTACACCAGGGTTCCCTTTCTCCACACCCTCACCAGCATTTGCTACCCCTTGTTTTTTGATGATAGCCATTCTACAGGCATGAGCTGACATCTCATGGTGGTTTTGTTTTGCATTTCTCTCAGGAATTATTTTTTCTCTTAAGGTCATCTTTATCCATGACAGTAGAATGTTATTTTTTTCTCCAGGAGTGTTTCAAATTTCTCTGTCCTTATTAAAGTAATTTTGATTTGTGAGAAACATACCTCTGTTTTTAGCACAAAATGACCCATAACTTTATCAAGAAAAAGAAGTTAAATTATTTGATATATGCGAACACCTTCAGAAATGTATTTGATTTCTCTGGAAACTTTTTGAAAAAGACAATTTTTGCACAACTAAAAACTGAGAAGAATGCTTATTCAGGCAACATTTGTTTAGATTGAAAACTGTCAAGAATTGTTGAAACTTCAGACATTCAGATTTGAATCCCTAAAGCAGCTTTAGACCAAACTGTCTTGTTCAGGGTCATTCTGCTAAATTCCACTGGTCAGAACGCGACCGATAGCTGACGCTGACTTAGGGCACAGGGAGCAAAAGCTCCCGAACAAACCTGGCAGTTGGCCAGTGTATGCTCTAGGGCTATTCACTCGGCTGGTGTGCCAGGACACCCTTGAAGGGGAGAGCCAGGGTATTTAATATTCATGGCTTATTTGCTTAGTTTTTTACTTCTTTACTTGGCATAGAGGACCAAGCCAGTGGCATTTGAATGCGATGTGTCTGTGTTTGGAATCGCAGCCTTTCCTATCTGCTGTCTTTGGGCCCGAGGCAATGTATACTTCGCTCATTTGCGTAAATACTTGTTTGTTACGCTCTCACATAACAGAAAGTCAGGAAATGGGTGGTTTTAAGAGTAGCTCAGCAGCTCAACTATGTTATCATGCTATCAAGGCTCTTCTGATCCTATCACACTGACAATGTCTTCCTCAAGGTGGTGGTATCTCCAAGTATCACACCTGCACAGGACAATGTCCTTAGTAGAAAGAGAGCGTATCTACCATGTTTCTGTCTTGCTGGGGAAGAAAGTCTGCTTCAGGAACTGGCTACAAATAGGTCACAGGTTACCCTGTACCAATGGCTTGCAGAGGATGATGGAATTATCCTGATGGATTTAGATTCATTCCTTGGGTGGGGTTAGGCGTAGAATTGATACTGTCACATTGTGGACAGCACAGAGTCAAATCAGGGTCCACTTAGCAAGGAAAACGGGGTAGGCCACTGAACTGACAACTATTTGTCTCTATCACACCACTGATCAATGTTTTTCTTCGATGTTAAAACTACTACTGAATTAGGCAATTACACATTGGCCCACAGGGAGCATCGACAGGCTTGTTAGCTCCAAGCTCATTTACTGTCTTACATGAGAATGTTCTTAGTTTGCATCTTGGAAATTTTATTTCTAGTAACAAGACTGATTCTTATTTTGTCACCATCAAAAACTTCAGGAGTTTTCTCCTAGCCACTGGGAACAGTGTGACCTCGGTTACTCTGTTCAGAATCTAAGACTAAGAAGGTGGAACTATTTACTTATAAACAAACACTCTAAGATAACATCAAATCAAGTTTCTCTCGAAGAGGAAAGGGGAAAAATTTTGCTCCTCTTGTTATCAACGTATCATCACTATTTGTTGCTTCTCCTGATACTACATTACAAGTTCTTCACTGGGAGTGGCTGTGTCTTATTTATCTTCATGTTCCAAGGAGCCAACACATTTCTTGGCTCATAGTAGATATTCAATAAATGTTGTGTTGAAAATATCCAAACAGGTGATTTCATGCAAATTTACTTGGCAAACTTATGAGACCAGGTTCTTGTCTTGGCATTCATAAATACATCTAATTTTTTAATTATCATACTTCAGACAATTTGGCAACGACCCTTCAGCTGTTGTGAATGCACCAGTGGTGTTGACACTGTCAATTCATGAACTGACATTACTTGCCGTAGAGTAGATGTGGGATTAGGATGTTTTCATAGCACAAATCCCTCTATTCTTCTGAAGCTTGTTGGGGCCTATCAGCCCCCGAGTCCATATCTGAGAGATATCTGTAGTGTAGGAGCCAATTCATTACATCCTAAGCCTCACTAATGCCTCTGTCTGAATCAGAGCAAGGCATGAACGTATAGGATTCACTCTAACTTGTTTGTCTGGTTTTCATGAGTCGGCTGATTCACTTTGGCAGTCAGCTCATTTCTCAGTTTGATAAAGATGGAACCAATGTGCAATATTAGAAATTTCTTGAAAATGAAATACTTAAGGTATCAGAGGGAGGTCTGAGGAAAATGAGAATCAAGAATAGCTGTCAATAAGGAATTTTAGAACATGATTTTCTGGAAGGTGTCCTATCAGTCACCCAATGCAACATTTTACATTCTGTAGGAGCAACTCAGAAACTTGTGCCAGACACCTTTCTTCTCTCCTGACGCACAAACACTACAGGCCAGAAGGGCACGTGCCTCCATTAGCACCTCTTCCTGACCTAGCACTCTTGGTAGGAGGAAGTTCAATGGCGACTGGCCATCTGGCAGGCCTTGGGTAGGCCAGCTGGTTTGCCCATTTCCAGTCACCGTGAGCCTGGCTGCTTCTTACAGCCTTTCCTGAATGGAAGACTGGCGCTTCCTCACCTCGGGCTCCTTATGGCCAGCAGCTGCCTGGGGCTTGAAACTGACACGCTGGGAGGAACACTGAGTCAGAACATGGCAGTAAAGGTCTCCGATTCTGGAGCCTCGTTTTCCGGGTTCAAATCCTAGCTCTGCCCCTGCGTGTGACCTCAGGTGAACTGCTGCACTTCGCCAGGTCTCAGTGCCTCGCTTTACTCACCTTAGGCATAGAGTTGTAATAAAGATTAAATGAGAACACTGTCTCCCACAGAGAAAGCACCGTGTAAGTAAGAAAGGTTATCATCATTTGTGTCCATCCCAATTAAGGCACTTTAACAATTCTATATGGGTCCTGTACACCAGTGGCATCAACTTAGAAAATTGCTTGGCCACACAATATGTACCAAAATAATCTCTATAGAGACTTGGTTGTGATCACCCTTTTGTATCAGTATGTTTGTTTTTTAAAAAAATGTGTCTTTATTGATTTCAAAGAGAGGAAGAGAGAGAGAGAGAGAGAGAGAGAAAAACATCAATGATGAGAGTCATTGATCGGCTGCCTCCTGCTCGCCCCTGACTGGGGATCGAGCCCGCAGCCGGGCATGTGCCCTGACCGGGAACTGAACTGTGATCTCCTGGATCAAAGGAAGATGCTCAACCGCCGAGCTACACAGGTTGGGCAGTATGTTTGTTTTAAATTTTCTTAAGTACCTTTCAAAATAATTTCTCTGTTTTCAAGTCAAAAGTTAAGATTTTCAAGGGCTGGGACTTTCTATTTATTCTTCATATACCTAATACAGAAGTGCTACATGTATGTCAAATAAAAGGTAGACTTTTTAAAGGAAAATAAAAACCTGTTGAGAGGCAAGCTCTTTACAATGCCAAAACAGGTGACCAAGCAATATAGTCATGAAGCTCCTAGTTTCAGAAGAGTTAAATTCTGAGGTTGATTTCATTGTTCTCAGTGAAATAACCTGACTACTTTATCACATAATCTCTTCACCTAACATCCGTATGACTTTAGGATACCTGGGAATCATCACAGCCTTTCATGTTAAGGAGGATTGCATGCCAGGATTACTGGTGGTTTAACTCAAGACAGGGGTTGTGGCATTGAGAAATAAGCCCTATTTAGAGATTAGGAAGACTCACGTAATATGGAGTTAGGATCTTTTTTTAAAAAAACCCTCACCTGAGGACATGCTTAGAGAAAGGAAGGAAGGGAGAGAGAAAGAGAGAAACATCAAGAAACATCAACATAAGAGAAAAACATTGATCGGTTGCCTTCTGTATGCACCCTCACTAGGGACTGAACTCACAACCCAGGTAGGTGCCCTGACCAGGAATCAAACCAGCAGCCTTTTGGTGGATGGGCTGATGCTCTGGCGAGGCAGTTTGGATCTTTTTTTAATCAAGAAAATATCCAGTTGGCATTAGTTAAGTAACATGGAGTTTCTGATGATTGGAAACCATACAATGTAGGCAAAGTGTTGGTGAAACATGACAGCGTGTCCTGGTCTAACAGATAACATGTCTGTCGTTTCTCTGATCATTTAAAAGTTGCATCTGCATCTTGTATGTGATTTCTTGTAGGAGACTCAGAATAACTTAACAAGGCGGTAGGTGTGGCCCAGGCAGGTGGTGCTGCAGAGCACTGACCCTGGAGTCGGACTTCCCGCAATCAGATTAAAGCACCAACACACTTATCTGGTGCATGACATCAGGCTGGTTCCTTGACCTCCCTAAGGATCTATTTTTTTTGTCTGAAAATTTGGCATAAAAATAGTACCTAAATCATTAGGTTACTGTGAACACCAGATTTGCGAGTATATATACAATGTTTAGTGCAGACACTGTATGGTTAGGGCTCACTGCATCCAGCCAGGACTACTTACTAATATCATCTTAAGATACTTCCCACCCTGACCCTGACTGGTGAGCAACACAGTGATGAGAAGGAGGCTCTTCCTGGTTAGTATCAAGTCCTGCTTTATTCAGGGGAATTCTAATTTGCATTTCATTAAATGATTTTAACACTCGTGAGACCAGAAGGTCCTGGAATTGGGTTCCCACCCTGTTTTTGTCAGAGCCTCTGAGTCAGGCTGAGACTAGCTGCCACCTTCTTATACTGTTGTGGTCTAACGAGGCACCTTCCTCGCTGCTTCTCAGATAAGCTGGGGAGCTACTGAGAAAGCCGGCAACACATGAGAGCAGGTTCCTGGAAGGGGGAAGTGACTTGCCTAAGGCCAGGTTTCTATGGAACTACTGGGTCTGCCTTAATAATAGCCAATTTTAATAAGCACCTACTGTGTGCTGGCACTGAGTTAAACAGTTTACATACATCATATAGCTTGATATTCATAACAACCTCTTGGAATGGGACTTTCATTATCTCAGTTTTATATGAGGTAATGAAAGTAAAGAGAGGTATCTAGTTTGTCCAAATCCCAGTAATTCTTAAGAGCCAGGGTGTTTTGACAAAGGAGGCAAGAGTATCCAGTGGAGTAAGGACAGTCTCTTCAATAAGTGGTGCTGGGAAAATTGGGCAGCTACATGCAAAAGAATGAAACTAGACCACCAACTTTCACCATACACAAAAATAAACTCAAAATGGATAAAAGACTTAAATTTAAGTCACAAAACTATAAAAATCCTGGAAGAAAACAGGCAGTAAAGTCACAGACATCCCACGTAGTGGACTTTTCACTGATACATCTCCCAGGGCAAGAGAAACAAAGGAAAAAATAAACATATGGGACTGCATCAAACTAAAAAGCTTCTGCACAGCAAAAGAAAACAGCCTCAAACTACAAAGGACCCCCACGGTCTGGGAGAACATATTTGCCAAGGGTGAATCTGATCAGGGGCTAATTTCCAAAGTGTACAAAGATCTCATACTACTCAGCAAGAGGAAGACAAACAGCCCAATTAAGAAATGGGCAAAGGATCTGAATAGACACTTCTCCAAAGAGGACATACGGATGGCCAAGAGACACATGAGAAAATGCTCAACGTCGCTAATCATCAGAGATGCAAATTAAAACCACAATGAGGTATCACTTCACACCTGTGAGAATGGCTCCATCAACAAATCAACAAACGACACGTGCTGGCGAGGGTGTGGGGAAAGGGGAGCCTAGTGCACTGCTGGTGGGGATGCAGACTGGGGCAGCCACTGTGGAAAATAGTGTGCAGGTTCCTCAAAAAATTAGAAATGGAGCTGCCGTTCGACCCAGTGATTCCACTCCTAGGAATGTATCCTAAGAATCCTGAAACACTAATCAGAAAGAATATATGCACCCCTATGTTCATAGCAGCGCAGTTTACATTAGCTAAGATCTGGAAACAGCCCAAGTGCCCATCAGTAGGTGAGTGGATGAAAAAGCTGTGGGACATTTACACCATGGAATACTACGCAGCTGTAAAGAGGAAGGATCTCGTACCCTTTGGGACAGTATGGATGGACCTGGAGAATATTATTGAGTGAAATAAGCCAGGCAGAGGAAGACAAATATCACATGATCTCGCTTATATGTGGAATCTAAAGAACTTAATAAACTGATGAACAGAATAGATTCAATGACATGGAAGCATGGATCAGACTGACGAATGTCAGAGGGATGGAGGAGGGCGGGTGGGTGGAGGGGGAGAGAGTAACCAGAGAATTTATATGCAAATATGCACAACCCAAGGACACGGACAATGGTGGGGAGAGGGACTGGGGAGGGGGAGGGGACGGGGTGGAAGGGGTCACTGGGGAGAAAAAGGGACATCTGTAATATTTTAAACAAAAAAAAAAATTAAAAAAAAAAAAAAAAGAAGAGCCAGGGTGTGCTCTGAACACTATACATTCCTGAATGCAAGGACTTTGTGTCTGAAAATTGTTGCTTCTCTGAGGACTCTAGGGTAGATACAATTTTGAAAGGAAAAAGATTAACTTATTTTGAAACTTTCCTTTTTATTTATACAGCATCTTTTTTTAAAGTTAAGTAACAGCTTTGTTTTCTAATATAGGTATAATTAGAAACATCAAAGAAAAAAAGATCAGGGTAGAGAAATGTTACTTTTGATGGCTGACAGACTCAGCTTGCATTTCGTCTGCTTCCTGGACTGAACTCTCCGAGGTTGGGATTAATTTCCTTACCATCCTCTGGGCTCCCAGAACACTTTTAAAAAATAAATTTAAAACATGATCCTGTTGATATTAAAAATATTTACCTACAGGTACAGATGCTGGCTCAGTGCAGAAGTAAGGCTGGCCGTGCATCGTTAACCCCTCAGTTGCAGGATCCAGGGTGTCTCAGCGTCCTGGCTGCCGGGGTGCCCGGGAAGCATTTGGAAACAACGGCAGTGGTGATTTGCCAAGCATTATGGAAGCACATAAGTACATATTATTTCAACAACCAGTAAGGATGTAGGGGTGCAGGGGCTATTTCTTCAAAAAGGAAATTAGATACAATTGACACATTACATTAGTTTCAGGTATACCACATAGTGACTTCATATTGGAATAGGCTGTGTAACGGTCACCACAGTGAATCCAGTGAACGTTCATCAGCATGCATAGTTACAGAATTATGTTTTTTCTTGTGATGAAAACTTTTAAGATCTACTCTCTTAACAGCTTTCAAATATACAGCACAGTATTAATTATAGCCCCCATGTTGTACATTACAGCCCCATGACTTATTTATTTTTTATAGCTGATAGTTTGTACTTTTTAATCTCCCCTCTCCCATTTCACCCACCAATCTGTTTTCTGTATCCATAAGCTTGTTTTTTTTTCAAATTGTTTCTTTGGTGTTTGTTTTTTTTTAAAATTTCACATATAAGTTAGATCATATGGTATTCGTCGTTCTCTATCTGACTTATTTTACTTACCCTAATGCCCTACAGGTTCATCTGTGTTGTTGCAAATCGCAAGATTTTTCATGGCTCAGTTACATCCCTCTGTACATCTGTACCACCTTTTCTTTATCCATTCATGCATTTATGGACACTTAGGTTGCTTTCTCTTGAATCTTGGTTATTGTAAATAGTGCTGCAAAGAACATGGGGGGACCTCTATCATTTCAGGTTAGTGTTTTATTTTCTTCAGATAAATACCCAGAAGTGGAATTGCTGGATCATACGATAGTTCTATTTTTAATTTTTTGAGCAACCTAGTCACTGTTTTCCGGAGTGGCTGCACCAATTAACATTCCCACCAATAGTGCAAAAGAGTTCCCTTTTCTCCACACCCTTACATCCTTGCCAGCACTCGCTATCTTGTCTTTTTGATAACAGGCATTCTAACAGGCATGCGGTGGTATTTCATTGTCTCGATGTGCGTTTGTTGGTGATGCTGAGCACCTTTTCATGTTCTTGGTGGCCATTCACATGAGTATTCAGATCCTCTGCCCATCGGCCCATTTTGTAATTGCACTGTTTGGGCTTTTTTTTCCTTTTTTCTATTAAGTTGTTTGGATTTTTTTATAAATTTTGGATATTAACCCGTTATCAGATATATTATTTGCAAATGTTTTTTTCCATTTGGAACATTTGGTATGTTGTCTTTCCTTTTGTTGGTTTCCTTTGTTGGTTGCAGCATCTTGTTTATTATTTGCTTTCATTGCCTTTACTTTTGGTGTGAAATCCCCCAAAAGCATTGCCAATACCAATGTCAAGGAGCTTGGTTTGACACCTATAGGAACTTTGGCTCACCTCAGAGGGTAACCAGCTGGGTTTTTGGTTCAATGTAGTTTTTTATTTCCAGTTCTAGGGATCCACAGAGAAATTATGACCCATGTCTAGCACTTTTATTAGTGACCTTACGTACTAAACTTTGATAGTCCTATCCTGGAGGGTCCTCCAACCAGGCAAAACTAAAGCCCCCCCCCCAATCTATTATAGATGTTTAGGGATCCATATGAAAGAGTTTCTACTTTTATAGAACTACATTCCTGTGGCACACATTTTGAGAAACTCTGGTAAAAATGGTTACACATATAGGCTCATGGTTAAATCCAAGCTCCACCACTTAAGCACTGTGAGACTTTGGGAAAGTTATTTAAATTCACTGTTCCTCCTCTGTTTCTGCATCAGTAAAATTAATATAAAAATAATTTCTACCTCATAAGGTTTTAAGTATGCCCATAGATAACCTTTAACATCTGTAACCTGTTTTCTTTGAATAAGGACCCTTCAGTTTTAGATTTATGGGTTGGTTTCCCTGCTCTCATGCAATTTAATCTTATTTCCTCTTAAATGGTCATCCTCCTACTTGGGAAAGGCAGTGTTGGACTTTTAATTTGGGAAATCCTCCACCCCCAAAATGACAAAAATGAAAAAACACAAACCTGAATCATTGCCTCATGGTGGGCCACGCCCAAGTGTGCTATTGACTTAATGATGCAGTTAGAAATAACACTGAACTGGGTTAGCCTTAAGGGCAGCAAGAGGCCCCTTGCATGGTGAGAGGAGTCCAGTCAGGTCCTCCCGTCTGTAGGCAGCTCCTGTTATAAGTCTGTAATTCTAAGTTCTCAGGACCAGGTGGTTTTTCACCTGGGCTTGAATTTTGTTCCATGAGAAGGCCGTCTGGCAGGACCGTCTCTGTAAGTTAAGGACTGGGGCCCTCTTCAGTTGTTCCCTTATCTGAGAACTCTGCAAGCCCAGACCCAGACCCTTCAGGTCAGAGATATTAATTTAGCATCTTGCTATTTTTAGGAAAAAAGGGGACAATAAAAAGATGTCAAACTATTAGTGAAAATGTTAAAAATTGTGGCCAATGAGATGATTAGGTGGACATGGGACTGCAAGTATGTAAATGCAACTTCTTTCTTTTTCCTTCCCATGGCCACCACTACAGTATTGACGGGTGAGAATCTCCTGCTTTCCCTGAGGGCTTACTGGACTCTGGAAAAACAAAAGCATTCCCCTTCGAAGCCCTCTGCCTTCAAAGTCACCTTCATAGCTTCAAACCTATCTTTCTTTCCAGGATGCTCCAAGCAAGATTCCTTGTGTCACAACCAGTTTAACAAGCTGCAGTAACAGCGACCACGGGGTGGCACGGTGGCGTAGGAAGGGGGATATGTTGTCCACACAGGAGAGAGAGCCCAGCACACCCTGCTTCCTGATCTGTGGAGACGGTGAAGGGGTGGGAAGCCCCCAGAGCCTCCCCCTGGAAGCTGTGGACTTAGAGAGCACCTGTGGAATCCGGGCAGCATACATGATGCCAGCCCGCAACCATTCCAGCCACGCAGGCGGAATGAGTTACCCAGAGCACTCGGGACAGGGGTGGACAGCGAGGGAAAGACGGCGGCAATGCATTGAAAGGAGAAAGCTGATAAATATTTAAGGGGCAAAATTATTGACTTGAGGATTGATTAGTTATTGGAAGTGAGAGGGACTAGACAAGGATAATTCTGATTTTCACTGACCGTGTTGGGTGGATTCTGATATCGGCAAAGGAGAAAGAGTAAGTTTGGGGGGAAAATAATGAGGTCAGATTTGAACAGCTGCACTTAGCCTGGGTTAGCTGTTGATTCCCAAAAAGGCTACCAGAAAAACCTGTTGATTAAGCAACTAACTTTATTAGAACACTAGTCAGTTATCGTGGTATCTCAAAATGCTAAATTAAGGCAGGGGAATTACAGCATTTTAAGGCCTGGGCTGGGGATTGTAAGGCAGGTTTTGCAAGGAGTGGGTGGTAGGGATCAGTGGGCACACCAAGGCAAGGTTCTGAAGCATGTCTTGATGAGAAACAAGTCTGGAAAAATAAACTAGTTGGGTCATAATCTTAACTTCCATGAAAAATATTTCCAGGATCAAGAAGCTAAGTTGTTTTGCTTGACATCAGCATTATTAAACATAGAGACACAGTAAGTGTGTACAGTACTGTTTAATTCAGGGTTAGGGAGTTCTCAAGATGTTCATGAGACATTCAAGAAGACGAGTCCAATCGGTTATCTAGAGACTGAGGGTAGGAATGGAAATAATGGCTTCGAGTCATCTGAAGAGAATATACATTCTGATGCAAAGCAGAAACTCGATAAAATATCAGACAAACCTCCTTCAAGGATATCCTCTATCCAGAATCACTGAGGAACTAAAACTTTAGTGACTTGCCATCCAAATCCAAGAGGGAAGGAGAAAGTGAACATTCCTCCTGGCCCCCTCTTTATTCTCTTTAGGGTCCATCAAACTAAGAAATTACATTGCACATATTTTTTATGGCCTCCAGCAAAGATTGTGGAAGAAAATTTTCTAAATAATTGCTAAATTTTATTAGTATTTTCAAAGTCAAAACAAGCTTTCTGAACCTAAACAGTTAAGCCAGATCAACCAAACAAAATATGGGGGGGAAAGGGGGGGGGCTAAAAGTTACCTTATATATCATATTATCTAAAACCCCATCAAGGTCCCATTCCTAAACTTTAGCCACTGCCCTGTTATCAGAACAACAAAGTGTGTAAAACATGCCTTGTAAATGTTCCCTGTAGGAAAAATTACATTTTTGTGGTCATATCCAGAAAATAAGAAACATATAAGCTTTCATATTGTGCATGATCCGTAGTTGTCGCCTGAGAGGAAGCCATGTGCAAAGCCTTTAAAAAAGGAAGCAGAAGAAAGCTAGAGGGTAGAAGACAACCTTGACAGTTTCTTCCTCAGCCTGCCCGGTGTTTTGTTCTAAAGCGTGATCAAATGAATTGGGTGTGTTTAATTAATTAATTCAACAAATGTCTGTTGGGCACCTACTATGTGGCAGACACTGTTCTAGGGGCTGGGGTATGGGCAAACGGAAGTCCCTGTCTTTATGGAGTTTACATTCTAGTCATCAACACAAGCAAAACAGAAATAAATGAATATGTTTAGATAAATATCTTTGTTGGGATTACCAGGACTCTGAAAAAACATAGCATATAGGTGGATAGAGATCAGTAGGGAAACGGCAATTTAAATAGGGGGCAGGGAGGCCTCTTGTATGACACCAAGTTTGAACTGAGACTTGAAGGAAGTGAGGGAGTGAGCCAGGCACATGCTGGGTGAAGAACATTCCATGCAGAGAACAGCAAGTTCAAAGGCCCTTCGGTCATCCTGTTTATTAATGACCTTGTAATACAAGGAGCTGGGCTCTCGTTACTACTTAAATATCTGGTGACAGTGCTGTGGGACTGGCCAGGGATAGGTACAAAGTACACCAAGGCAGGTTGCAGGTACAAACCTGGGTGGAATCAAAAAGAAAAAAAGAAGAGTTTTGTTCTTCACAACTAAGCATTTAAAGGTAGTGAGGATTTGATCAATGTAAAGGTCTTGACTCAAAGATTACTATTTGGAAAGTTTAGGCTATCAATAACGTTCCCTTCCTCTCCTCCCAAGAGCTCAATGTGTGTTACTAAAGAAGGTGGGAAACCTATTCTTGTGAAAAAAATCCACAAGGTACGAATCCACAATGTCAAGGAATGTTGGTGTTGCCTAAGGTCAAGCTAATACCCTCTACAAATGAGAATTTTAATAAATATCAGTTGAATTGAACTGGAAATAACTCGTTCAGAAAACTTGTGATATTTACAGCTTCGTGATTTTCTGTTATTCTTCATATTCCAGAAGCATCTTCCCTTTTCTCAAGCAGCAAATATAGAAATAAAATAGACTGCCAGAAAATCTAGATTTCTAGAGGCAACAGGTAGGTTCTTACTAGACCCACGTGTCATAATTTACCCCAAGGCTGGGCTAAAGATACAAGGGTGTTCCAAACAAATAGTTCTTTCAGACAGAAGATGATTGCTTTTCTTTCTCACTATAGTTGCTATTCAGGTTGTTTTTTAGTTGAACTTGCTTTGTCATCAGATAGAATTCTAGCAGCTTTTCCAGTTTAAGAATAACCTATTTGGAGCTCTCCAACAGTTGGTCTAGAGCCCTGTAGAATCATACGTAAAATTAGTTGATGGTTTAAGCATAGTAACCAATGTCTTTCCTGCTAATCCCAGACAATGATTTTAGAGAGAGTTCATTATACTCTTACTTGCCTTGGCTAATGAGGTAACAAAGATGCTATTCATGTCAGCCAATTGTTTATCTACAGACAAAAGGAAACATCTTAGGTAAATAGAAACCTCTCTTCTCAAAAATAAAAACCCACGAAGGAAAAAAGTTTTGACTCATCCTGGCTTTGAGTGGAGTCTTATAAAGAATAACTTTTAATATATGTGACTCATCAAGAACAAATATACATTCAGGACAGGAATGAGAAACCTCCAAGTCCTGTGGTGAGTCTTGGTCACAAATATATATAAAGTATATTCACTATTTTATATGCAATGTTCAATGGATGATTATCGAAATCTCCACCTCTCCTTTCCTTCTCTTTTAAACCAAAAAGAAGTTTTGATACCTCAAATGGAAAGAGACTTATGGTAACTGGGAGGAGTTGGGTGGTGTCACAGTAGTTACAGAGTGAGTAATGTTTTGACTTTTTATTTTTCTCTTGATCAAGTATAAGATGTTAATATCTTTGCAAACACAGTTATCACTGCACCCAAACTCCACGGTGGAAAACAAAGCTCACTATAATAAAAGCAAAAAAAGTATTTGCATAATAGTCATACTAACCCAAATCAATAGACAGCTCCATTGAACTCGGCCTGCACATGATTTGTACAGGTCTCGTCTGGCAGCACATTCATGTTTTTCTTTTCATTTCCTGTTAAATATTGAATCTGGGAGAGCTGTTCCATTTCCCTTGAGGTTGTTATATCTTGATCTCTTCCCCCGCCCGCCCTCTCTTCCCCTTCCCCCCCTTACGTTTTAGTCATTATGATGAAAGACAAGGGAGGAAAAAATGGACCCAAAAAATCATATATATATTCTTTTAAAGAGCCTACTATGTATCAGACTGTTCTCAGCCCCCCAAATACCAGTGATCTCTGCTCACTTGGAGCTTACATAGAATTGGGAGGAGGCAAAACAATAGACAGTAAATAGATGAACACAGTAATTACTTCACACTGAGAGGGCTGATTTAGTTTGGAAGTTCAGAAGAAGCCTGTTAGACGGTGATGATACGTGAGCGGTGACTGAAGCCACGCACAGCTCGGGGACAGAGCTCTTCAGGCAGAGCACAGGCCCTAAGACAGCTGCGCCCGGCGTGTCTGAGGATCTGAAAAAGGCCTGGGCGGCTGGAGGGGCGCGAGCGCCACCGCAGCACGAGTGGGCCAGAGTCTGAGGACCCTGCGGAGCGCAGCAGGGCGCCGGTGCTTTATTCCAGTTACCGCGGGAAGTCATTGGAAGGGGGACAGTGATGCACTTCGATTTATTTTTTAAATGATCACCCTGACTGTTGTATCCAGGAGAGAGATGATGATGTTTGGACCAAGGTAGTATCAGTGAAGACAGAGAAATAGAGACAGGTTTGACGTGTAATTTGATTTAAAAAAGCAAGAGTAGTTACTGACTTGTCATTGAGAGCCACTAGGTGGTAACAGGACCATTTACTGAGCTGAGGAGGTGTTAGGGGTCGGCTGGTTTGTGGGATGTCGTAAGATCCTGGGGAAACCTCTAAGCCTTCCAAGAGGAGCGTTATTGCGAATAGCTTTTATTTATAGAGCATATCATACACTTTTAACTTTTTATTTTTATGACTGATGGATGGGTCGCATGGGCAGATGGGGAGAGCTGGGCAGGAGACCTGAGTCAGGAGAGGAGGGGCACAGGGCATGGAGGAGGGGTGCTCGCCCTGCGGTCGCCGCTGAGGCCGTGCCAGTGACCCGGCCTTGCCTCTGCCTTGTGCCCCCCCGTTTACTCCTTTCTCTCTCCCATACCTTCTCCAGACCAGCCTGCTGGGGGTTGATAGGAGGTACTCCCCAGGAAAAGGAAAGCAGCAGCTGGCTCCCACTCCCTTTGTTTGACAGTCCTCATTTGTCTTTGAAACTCTGCACTTTCCTTGATTCACCTGCCATTCTAATTGTTACAGTCAGGCTTCCTAATCTATGGACTTCTGGGTTCACTGGGTTCTAGAAACCAGGAAAACAATATACTTATTTCTATTGAATAATAATTCAGCATTTACCCCTTTGATATTTATACTTCAAAAAATATAAGTAACTCGAATGATTCATTTAAAGGAATGCTTTTGAAACCATAAAGTAACACTGAGTGTATAGATCTTATCAATGGTCCATTGTCTTTCACACACTCAGTTGCCAACTGAGTTTTAATTTTCAGAGGAATGTTATTTAAAGTTACTAGATAATATTTATGTCAAAGACTATTACATTTTTAAAGTTTTTATTTTGAAATTGATTAATAGGAAATTGCAAAGAAAGTACAGAGAGTTCCATTGTACCTTTTACCTGGTAACAACTATTATTTTAAAAGATCCTAACATATTTCCCTTTAGTTAATTTAAAAAGGCAAGAAGTCTCTCACATGTAATTGGATTTTTGGTGAAAAAATTATATATATTTGCATTTTTGTTGCATATATATTCATGGCAGAATTACTGAGTAACAGGGTATGTATATGTTATTTATTGGGTTTTAAATTATAAAATTAATACATGTTTATTGTCTAACATTTAAAATATATAATAGCAAAAAAAAGAGAAAAGATATTTAAACTACCTATAATCCAAGAACTGAGATTTAGTAATGTAAAACTTTATGTATAAAATCTTCCTGTGTGGGTGAGGGAAGAGTGTCCCATGAAGAGGGACAAGCTTGTATGGAAGCCCAATGCTACAGACAGCATGTTACTTTTAAGGACTGAAGGACCTTCAGTATGGTATCTCAGAGTATTAGCAGGAAGCGTGGGAGAAGACTGTGGGGAAATCACTAGGGGCTTGTTAATGGAGGACCTTATAACTCCAAAATTAAATTTAGTGTTTATCCTAAGAGTAATGGAAAAGCCACTGAAGAATTTTCAGGTGAGAAATCACACTACAGTTTTGTGTTTTAGAAGATCGTTTTTACCTGCAGTATGGGGAAAGGAGCAGGGTGGAACAAGACCTGAGGCAAGAAACAAGATTTTTCTAGTAATTCAGGCAAGAGCTCATGGGTTTGTGGACTGGCGAAATGTCAGTGGAGAAGACACTTGGTTATTAATAGGATTTGGAATGTTAAGAAGGAGGGACAAGCCAAGGAGAGCTTCCAGCTGCTTGGACAACTAAGGAGCTGATAGTTTTCATTCACAAGCACGAGAAGGGGAGATCTGGGTCAAGAAGGACATGATGAATTAATTTGGATTTACTTGGTTGGGATGAACCACAAGCTATCCAAATGGATGTGCCCAGCTTACAGTAGATACGTAGTTCTTTGACTCAAGAGAGAGTTCTACCTTGAAAATATAGTTTGGCAGGTATTAGCAAATAGATGGTTACTTGGGTAAAAAGAATTCTAACAAAAGAAGAAAAAGACTAAAGAGACAAGCAGCTATATTTTAAACCATGGAAGAAAAAAGAGACTCTGCAAAATAATCTGATGCAGTGTAGCCACAGAGAAAACAGTGGAACCAGAATTGTGTAATGTCAGGGAGGCCAAGCTAAGAAAGATTTTCAGGAGCAGGGAGCAGGAGTGTGCTTCTGAGTGAGCATATGAGAGAAAAAAGAAGAGATCTGTCTACATGCCCCTCCTACCGATTTTAATCAACATGAATATTCACAGATGGCTGAAAGTGTAAATTTCTTTCATGCTGAGAGCAGTTATACTTGTCACTACATAGGTGGTGAGGATCTCAAATGATATTTTATTAGAAAAAAGAGGTCAACAAGGTTTAGGTACAGATTGTTTTCATGAGTAAACACTAGGAATGGAAGGGTCACGGAATGATGTTAGAGATGGGCTGGGTGGACCCAAAACAGAGCAAGGGGTTAGCGAGGCGTGGACGTTCCTAACCTCTGAATGCCCCTTAAAGACAATTTAAAGGCTCATAGGAAGCAAAGGATGGATGGACTGCTGAGCTCATCTCCTGGAGGTGATCCCCAGCACGATGTAAAGAGGAAAGTTGTTGCCAGCACTTTATTTGAATGAAATTAAGAAGGTGGGAGAATAACATTATGGATAAAGCAGAGATGACTTTTAAGATATCTCCTGACATTCTACACTGTTTGATTTGTGTGCTCTTATCATCAGTAGTCCTTGGGGAGAAAACACACACACTGCTAATCCAGTGTTTTTCATTGGTAAACAGTAGGGATGAGAGTCTAGAGTGTTTTTGTGTGTTACAGTTTTATTTAAATAGTAGTGTTTTTTACTTGATTCCAACTAGGGTGTTAATGACCTAAAATTAGAATATTTCTTTGCCTCTTTTGATGTCTCCCAGAGAGGGGGGTAGACTCTCTCAGTACCTATTCAGGATATTATTATTATTATTACTATTATTATTATTATTATTTTGTTAATCCTCACCTGAGGACATTTTTCCATTGCTTTTAGATAGATTGGAAGGGAGGTTTGGAGGGGAGAGAGAGAGAAACATCGATGTGACAGAGACACATTGATTGGTTGCCTCCTCCATGTGCCCCAACCAGGCCTGGGGATGGAACCTGTAACCCAGGTACGTGCCCTTGCCCGAGAATTGAACTCATGACCCTTCAGTTCGTGAACTGACACTCTACCCACTGAGCCAAAATGGCCAGGGCAGGATATTATTATTATTACTATTGTTTTTTAATTATGAGAAACAGAAAAAGAGAATACAAAAAAAGAGTTGAGGCTCTCAGGCCTGGGGTAGGCCTGCTTGTTCATTATATAATAGCATGTTTATTATTTTCTTTTAACTATACTTGCTATTCTTTTGCTCAATCTTATAAACACATGTTGTGAAAGTCCTTGGACTAAGCCATCACATGGAGGAACACATGAAAGACATGGCTTTCTCTTCTCCAGGAGCAGACAGTCCCGTGAAGGCAGGGTCGAAGGCCATCAAATTCATCTCCATGCTCCCGGCACCTGGCACATAGAAAGTGTTCAAAAATATTTGCTTAATAATCATATGAGTGTCACAGTGGGGCCAGGCCACATGCAATAACTTCATAAAGAGTGCTGTGACTCATGTTGTAGCACACAAATATTGCTGACAGTGTTTATGGGCAAACACTCATATCTGAACACAGCCCACAATCTACTTCATGATAAGTAAGTAAAATTATAGATTTACAGGAAGGGAAATTCAAAGATAACTTTCATATCATCTAAGACAAATTCTTGTTCCAAAGTGTTTCGAAGCTGAGTACCATGTCTTGCACATGATGTAAGGCCTCCGCTAATTCCATTTTAATAGGCAAAATACATTTTAATCCACAATCTGGGGATTCACTTATTACTTCGGTCTGGTGGACATATTAAATGTGAAAAGCTGTAGACCTCTCTGGGCAATGTTTGATTTCATGTCTGCAGTATTGAAATATTCTATGGGAATTAAAGACACTTTCACAATATAAGCATTTTGTGTATATGTGATACTGAAATTCAACAGTGTCAATGGGGTGACTTCACTGAACAGTAAACAGAAACTGAACACTTGAAACCAACAGCACAATATAACTGTATGTGATGGCCCTTTGAAAGGTTATATTTATGAGCTGGTAAGCTTTATTTTTCATAAAAGGTCAAGTCTCCTAAATTATAGCCTTCTGTCAAAGAGACGAAGAATTAAGTGATTTTAGAGAATCCAATTAAGTATAAAATTTCCCTTTAAAAGAAATATTCTTAGGCAAGAAGGATAATTTAACAAGTATTTCTATTAATGATTTGTGAATCTGAGCCATACTGAGGCAATCTCCTACAGAAAAAGAGTAAACGAAAACCACTCCATGCCTGTCCTGTGCCAGCCCTGCCTCTTGTTGCCAAGGTCATGGTCTTTGGAAGCCTCTGCTTCTGTTTCCTCATCTGTTATATGAGGAAATTAAGCTGGATTAGTTGTCTACAATCCTGCAAATCTAAACTTATTATTATAATAAGTATTTTACACTATTTCCTACTAAGCAAAAACAAAAACACAAACACAGAAGCACTATACTTTTTTTGCACACACAATTTAGTGGATCTCAATATAATATCCTCTCCAAAATATAGGCAGAAATAGAGGGAAAGTTATTTAGAATTAAATAATATGCGTTTTATCAAAATGTGAGCATAGATACACCGGAAGGCCGAGCGAAACAGACAGACGCCTGTAGGTACTTCTGATGCGCTGTTTACATCGGAGAGAAGCGAGTAGCCGGGCGCCGCCCCGAGCCCGCAGCGCGGTAAACGGCAGCCCGGGAGATGGAGCGCGAGCGCTGGAATGAACAGCAACGTTACCGCACGTGTGACTGACCAGGCTGCTTTGCAGGCCACGCGGGAAGACAAAGTAAGAAAGCACGATCCTTCTGCGGCTGCTTTATTTGCTGTTCTTTGTAAAATGTTTGTTTAATAGTGATGGTTTCAAGGCTTATTTTGAGAAGAAAAGCTTGTTGGCAGACTGAGCAAATTGGTAATTCAAATACCGTGGGAAGGTGAGAACAGAGAGCGTTAGAGGATTTCTGCTTTGTACAGTGTAGTCAGGAGACTTCTCTGCAGGGGGCGTTTGCGCAGAGAAGTTCGGAAGCAAGGAGGATCATGCAAAGCAGAGGAAGACTCCGAGGGGTGTGCTGAGGAAGTGCAGCAGCTGCAAGAAGGTCAGCTCCAGAAGCTGCAATGGGACTCGCAGGCCACAGTGTAGAAGTGGCCGAAGACGATCGGAGAAGTGCCACAGGAGATCGTGCAGGGACTTGAGAGCCACTGTGAGGACCTATAACTTTTGTCTTAGTGAAATGGGAAGCTGCTGGAGATAGTGAGCTAAGCAGTAACGTGATAAGACTTGCATCTTGTTTTTGTTCTTTTTAAGATTTTTTAATGGAATTTTAGAGAGAGAGGAAGGGAAAGGGAGAGAGAGAGAAACATTGACCTGAGAGTGGAACGTCAGTTGGCTGCCTTCTGCATGCCCCCTACTGGGGATTTAGTTGGCAACCCGGGCATGTTCCCAGACCTGGAATTGAACCAGCAACCCTTCAGTGCATGAGAGGGCACCCAGCCAACTGAGCTGCACCAGCCAGGGTGAGACTTGTATCTTAACAAAAGCCTTTCTTTCATTCAGAATGAATAAGTTCCAATTAAATATGGAGTGTAGGGTTGTAAGAGAGGAAGTAGGTAGACCAATTAGACCAATTAGGAAGCAATAGAAATTCTTCAGGAGAAAGATAATGGTGGCCTGGGCTTCAGTGGTAGCAGAAGAGGAACTGGGAAGTGGCTGAGCTTTAAATCTATGTATGTTAAAAAGAGAGCAGATAGGAGTTGCTGATGAATTGGACGTGGGAGTAGGAGAAAGGGAATAGTCATTACTAAAATTGAGACTTTGCTTGAGCAGTCTCAAGAATGGACTAGATATTTACTGGAATGGGAAGATGTAATAAGAAGCAGTGCTGTGATTAAGAGGGAAAACAGGAGATTAATTTTTGACATTACACACTGAGATGCATTTTAGGCTTGCAAATGGTGATTGTGAGATGCAATTAGATTAAGGAAGGTGGAGTTTAGAAAGAGGTCTGGGCTGAAGATGCATGTTTTTTATTTATCAGTGTAAAGATAACATTTAAAGCAATGAAATTGCGTGAGATTATTAAGGGAGTGCAGGCAGAGAGAAAACGGAGATCAGAAAATGAATCCTGAAGGTAATGAAGTGGATCTATTCATGGAGGTTGAGAAGGGTAGCAGAGACAGAGTGGTATCCTGGAATCCAAGTGAAGAAATACGCTTCCTGATCAGCTGTGTTCAGGGTTTCTGGTTGATTAAGATGAGGACTGATATAGACAATCAAAATTAGTAGCAGGTTTTTGGTGACTTTGCCAAAAATTTTATATGGAATAGTGAGGACAGAATCCTTAATTCGGTGGTGAGTCCAAAAGAGAAACAAAAGTTAAGACGGCCAGTGTAGGTCCTCCTGAAGAATTGTGCTGTAAGTGGTTGTAGAGGAGTAGAGTAGTATCCAGAAGAGGAAGAGAGCCCAGGAGAGTTTTAAAAATTATAACATATATATTTTTTTTCTTTATTGATTTCAGAGAGAGGAAGGGAGAGGGAGAGGGAGAGAGATAGAAATATCAATGATGAGAGAGTCGTCATTGATCGGCTGCCTCCTGCACGCCCCCTTTGGAGGTCGAGCCTGCAACCTGGGCATGTGCCATGACCAGGAATCAAACCGCGATCCCCTGGATCCTAGGTGGATGCCCAACAGCTGAGCCATGCCTGGCCGGGCAAAATTATAACATTTTTAAGATGCAAGATTGCAGAATGTTATATGTAGATGGGAATAATCTTCTAGAACAGTGCTATCCAATAGAACTCTCAATAGATAGAACTGTCCTGTTATTTATATCTGATCTGTGCTAACCTACACTGTAACCACTAGTCACATGTGGCCACTGAGCATTTGAAATGTGGCTTGTGTGACTGAGGAAATGAATTTTAAATTTTATTTGATTGTGATTAATATAAATAGTTGAATGTGCTGGTGGCTACTGAATTAAACAGCATAACTCTAGATAGGAAAGTTGGTGAAACAGAACAGAGAAGGTCAATTGCTAGAGTGATGATCTTGAGTAGCTGAAAGGGAAAGGAATCTCATACAATGATAGAGGCTGGCCTTGATAGGGGCATGGGCAGTTGGTTCATTGTAACAGAAAGTATGGTATGTAGGTTCAGATAGAGGCATGCTGGTAGATGTGGTGGTGGAGGCTTATGGAATTTCTCTTCTGATTGCTTATATGTGCTCAGTGAAATAAAATATGTGTTCAGGAAAATTGCACATGGCGGGGCTAACAATGTATTCTTTCACTTGTGCTTGGAGGAAAACAATGGCAAACTCCCAGGCCTGTTCTTGCATTACTGCAACCTGTATGGCTTACTTTCCTAATGCCCCATTGACCTACTAACATTCCTGAGGTTCTGAGCAGTGTCATAGGATCACCTAAATAATAGCTACCCAGGAGACTAAATCCCAAAGGCGGAAACACATTTCTGCTTCACTGAGTTGTGTTGTGATCTCAATGTAATGGCACTTTGAATGAAGACAAAGATCGTTCTGGGAAAGAAAAACCTCCTGATTTGTGTGGCTCACAACATAAGCCTTATAACATTTTGTACTTTGTGAACAGTCTCAAACAGCTCCTTGGCCCTTGAGTTTTTTCAACTCCAGTAATTTTTTAGTCCAATGACCTGCCTTGAGGCTAGCCCTGTGAACTCACCCTCTGTGTCTTCTTTTCACAGCCTAGGCAAGAAATAAGGCTCTGGAATCCAACTCTACGTGCTTAATATCACCTACACTTTCCCAAAGAAATTTCCATAAATAAGAAGGAACTTTGTTCTATTTTCCTCTAGTAAATTTATTTTCTATTAAGCCCACTCTTATTATCATTGACAAGCTAGGTGGAGTCATAATAAGTGATAAAAGCATCTTTTTCAGTATATATATAGAGAAAGCAGAAGAGGGACAATGACTCTCCAAACATCCAACATCAACAAGGCCGGTGGACAGCAGGTGAAGGGCCTGTTTCTTAACAAACACTTTTACTGAGTTAAACCTAAAATGACCCTGCCATTTGGTATCATTTGGTGATTAAAACCTCACTATGGAGTCATTCATCAAATGTTTATTTTGTGACTACCACAGGCCGGTATAGTTTACACATATCCACTACTGACACAGTTCAGTGTCTGAGCTTTCTGTTCGTTAAAACAAAAATTCAAAAGCACAAAAACCCCAACATCCAGAACTGTTTTAAAAAGCGGACATTGATATTTCTGAATGCAGGATACCTGAAAGCAGGGACCAGGTAGATATTTTTAAAATGTTGAAAACATTTTCTGAGCTTCCAGGCTAAAGCAGAATTTGTGCCTTCAGCATACTCATTCATTTTCCTATATGGTGCACATTCTAGACAGTTGATCTCACTTCTGGGACTTATTTATTCTTTCTCCTTGGGGTAGCTCAGATACAGTATTTAGAAGGCAGTCCAAAGATGAAAGATTAGAATATTAAATGATACTCTGTTTGGCATCTTAAAAAGTTGTTTAATGGGGAAGGATATGTAAACATATTCCCATATTTTATATATTTTTTCCCTTCCTCTCCTTCTCCTCTTAATTCTTCAGTTTAACAGCTTCCCCTGGTCTACAGGAAAATAGGGGGTTCTGTGCTTGGCCCTGATGGTGGTGAGTGGGAGTCCTTTACTTAGAGAAAAAGAGTAGGTGGAATATAAAGCTCTGAATTAAGAAAAGAATTGCTGGTTCTATGATTTTAAACTAAACTCTCCAACATTGGGGCTTTATTGCCAGAAGCAATTGATTTGTGTATAAATATCTCTGACCATTCTTTTTGGTAATCCAGTGTGCTCCTTGGAGTCCAGATTATGAGCTGCAATACTGTACTGTCTTGAATTTCTGTTGTATCCATATGGTGAAACTATGTGCTGGGAGATAGTGATACAAAGATGAATGTTCCATGATCCCTACATTGAAGAGACTCATCATCTAGAATGGAAAATAAAAACAATTCATGAGCTATATTATAAAAGCCAAGTGCTAATATAATAAGCAGTTTAAATGGAAGGCTTAGAGAAAATTATGAGGGAAGTGAAAGATATAGAGATTAAATAGCTAGTCTAAAATCACACAGCAATGGGACTTGAGTCAAGACTGCAACCTACACAACTTAGGAGATAGCTCTTGATATTCTGAAGAACCACAAAAAAAGAAGAGCTTAAGGCTAATGAAAGCTCCTGAGGGGAAATCATGTCTCAGCATAGTCTTGAAGGGTGAGTAATGAGCGATGCATCCTAGGCGAAAAGTCAGGTGAGGGTATTTCATGTACAAGAAAGAGAGTAGAGAGATTTCCAAAGGGCCAAGAACAACATAGAAACTCTTGATATCTAATAGGTCAAGGCATCTATTCTTGTTCCTATTCCATCAGTCAGTTATCTACATATGAACTGATATAAACTGTTATAGTTAGATAATTGACCATGGAACAGAATTTAAAAAAACCACACCAACTTCAGAAACAGACTTCTACATGAACACTTAATAGGAAAGAGGTAGAACTGCAGTGGAGGAAGGTGCTGGGACAATTGAGTATTTGTATGGAAAAAATTAAATTGGGCCCTTTATTGGATACCATGGTGCCTGCCCAGATCTCCCTTTCAGGATGGTGACATGAATTTCCCAGCTGCCAAGAATATTGTTAGCTACAGTTCACAGAGGAATCCCTCCTCAGCAATCTCCCTGGGCCTAGGGCAGTTACCTTGCTCAAGGCTGTGCCCTTTCCCTGAGAGTAGTTCACCTCCAAAGACTGTTTGATATGGTGCTACAAATCTGTCAATACAAAGCGTAACAGAAGAACCATCCCAGCTCCACAGCTCCTCATTGGATCTGCTGAGGCCTCTGCTGCATCTGCTCCATGGTTCAAGTTCAAATTCAGGTTCTCCCTCTGTTCAATCCTGCTTCCCCCCCTCTGGGGCATTGTTTCTGAGAGCATTTGCCAATAAATCACATGCATGCAAACCACTATCTCAGAAACAGTTTCTCAGGAAGGTCCACCTATGACAGACCCCTAACCCACACCATATTACAAAATCAATTCCAGGTAAATTAAAATGAAGGCACAGAGAGATGAAATAATTTGCACAAGGTCACACACCTAAAAATGGATAGAGCTGGAATTTACATCTGTGCAGTCTGGCTCTAGAGTCTCTGATCTTAACCATTAATGGCAAAGAAAATAAACCAACTATAGCTGCACAGAATATCATGGATGGATCACAGAAACATATTGTGAAACAGAAGAATTAAAGACACCAAAAATGCAAACAGAATGATTCCTTTTATATGGAGTACAAAACCAGGCAAAATGGGCTGTATAATTTAAGAATGCACACATAAGTGGTAAAGGTATAAAGGAAGGCAAGGGAATTATTACTAAAACAAAATGAAACCTGGAAGTGTTACCAGAGGGGGCAGAGGGAAGGACCAGGCGTGAGATGGACTTTCTGGTAATCTATTATTCCTCAACCTCTGTGGTGGTTACACATATGTGCACTTTATACTGTTTTAAATTATAGATATATATTCTTTTTCACTTGCTCTGTGAGTGTGACATATTACACAATATTTTTTAAAATAAAGAGGGGAGGTGACTATAAGGGAGAGAACCCTGTGAAGGTTCTGCCAAGGATGAGGGTCACAGAGTTCTGTGTAAGTGTTAATGTACCCACAGAGTTTTCAGCCATTAACCATGAAATTTTGCAGAAGACTTCCCAAGTTGTCTGTCTTTGAACAAGAAACTCTGGGGTTCTGGTGGTCCAGACAGAGAGGTGTGGATTCTGATCTCTCTCTTTAAGGAGCCATGGAGAGCTGAACTACCCACCTCCCTCTGGAGCGTTAAGGCCCCTGTTTTAATCTACCAAACAACTTCCCCTGCCATATGCCTTTAGGCACCTCAGAATCAACTTGTCTGAGACAAAACTCATCAGTATCAGGATGAGCTTTTAAAATTCTTTCTTTTCCCTTCTGGAATTGAGTTCATACAGGCTGAGATGACCGAGGGAGACAGACCACAGGATTGTTCTCCTGAGTGGTGTGAAAAACTGTTATCTTGCAGGTAACTCTTCCCTCCAGAACAGCTGTCTTTCTTCACTCCTCAGTGATTCAGCGGGGAGAGATTTGGAGATAAAGGGCTAGTAATGAGATCAACAGGAAAGGAACCTCTAGAATTCCTGAGAAAAGATATAAAAGGACAAAGGGGCTTTGGAATAGGAGAAAACAGTAGGGGGAAAGGGTATGAGGTTCCTCAACCAACTTTAAGGGGATGGTCAACTGGGTGAACCAGAGGCCAACTGTGACATTGCAGCAGTCAGAGAAAGGTGTGCCCAAGCCTGTGGAGTAGGCTGTAGAAGACTCTCTGGACTCCCATGCCATTCCCTCCTTATAGTTTCTTTGCAACATTTTCAGCTATTTTCAGAGTTATATTTAGGCCATGTGGGACAAAGGCTGTGCTGTTCCCTCTTGTCCTCGAGAGAGACACAGTTCTGAGGCTTCACATATATTCAGTTCACCAAGTCTATAAATATATGTTAATCAAGTTTCTGAGCAGGACTCTGAGAGGCACAGAGAAGACAGTTCGAGGATAGGTCAATAGGTGAGGATGGTGTTGAGCCTTCTCAGGCTCTGGGTTAGACCCTGGGAATGAAAGAAAGAAGAGCTCATGATCTTATCTTTAAGGAATGTACCTAGAAGTTTAAAAAGTAGTCAAGACAGATAAAGAGTGTAGTACGTTATGTACAACTCTTCATAGGGATGGGGCAGGGGAGTGTTATGCTTGGTGGAAGATTTGAAAAGGAATTTTAGAAGAAATAGTTGAAGAGCTGAGTTTTGAAAAGAAGTAGTTATAGTTATTTTCTATTTAATTATCTTTTTGAAAAATGTTTTTCTATTAGTATATATATATGTTCTCAGAGCTTTCATAGTATAGTGCTTTGAACCCAGCATGCACATAATAAATTGGGGGAGAACCTTTTGGGGAAAAGATTGAAGTGCAGTTTCAATGGTTAAGGCTTCCAGGTGAGACATCTACACCCAGGGGGTAAACATATATTTCTTTCAAGTATGATGACTTTGGGCAATTAATAGAATAACGTTTTAATTTAAATCATTTTATGATAGTATAAAACAATGGGACGTGAGTAGGAAAAATGAAGAATCATGATCTCACTTTTCTTGACTTTTCAAAGGATCCTTGAAAAATTGCAACATGAGGTAGATCCATTGTTTGATGGTTTAGGAACCCAGCTCATCACAACATTTGTTAAGACACTTAATCTGTTTGGTTTTAAGAAAAATCTTTTTTTTTTTTTTTTTCATTGCTAATGCGAAGAACAAACTTACAGTTGTTTATTGAAGAGATTCTAAAGTGCTGGAATGTCAACATCAGGAAATTCACTTCCCAACTTGCACTTGGCACTTCAAGAGGCATCAAATTGCTCTTGAATTAATAGCTGACAGCTGTTGTTATTTCCCGGTGGGAGATTTCACCATTAGGGCAGGAGAAGGCTGAATACTAGGTGTTGTTCATCAGGTTCCTTGAGATATGTTTCTAAAAGTCTGAAGTTGACGTTAAACTTACAGGAACAAATGTCATTGAATTAAGTAGAGAGGAATCTGCATGGTAGGATAAGGCTGTGGAGTCACATGGTCGTTCTGAGCATCTGCTGTGTCTGACCATTATCTGCAACTTTTTTTCACTTGTACTAACTCAGGAAGTGCTGCTTCATAGGATGAGGCTACTTGTCAGGATTATGACTCAAGAAACTGAAATATTAGCCAAATGAAATGTTGCACAATTTAGGCTCTTCATTCATAACTAACACACGATTTTGAACATAATCATCTGTAGTCTTAGACCTGCCAGCCTTGAGACCACAAAGAGGAGCAGAAATGAAGCAAGAGAGGAACAGTCTGACCTTGGCTGCAAAGTGCAACAGGATGCCTACAGACTCAAGGTCATGCTGTTTTTCTTCTATTGATATGGCAGATCCATGACAAATTTATGGAAATACGACATGAAAAATAATTTCTCGAAGGCAATTTCTTTGTGCCAAACAGACAATGGATAATACCAGCTTACTTTAGAGTCTAGCTCTCCCAATTTTCCTACAACCTAGGGGCCAAGAAATGTTTATGTCACAGAAAGGTCAAGGTCCTACAAAGCAGGGTTGGGAGTGAGAGAGGCCCTGGGGCTGGGTGACAGCTGGAGGCAGTTTCACTGACAACTATTCCTTTCTTTCCCATGACCTCCCATCTCAGAGTGGCTAGGGTTCACATAAGGAATAGCAATTAATTCTGAAACCTGGGAACAGAGGTGCCAGGAGCTTGAGAGGGTGAAATCACATCATTTTATTCAAGCTCCCTCTCTCTTTTTGACTAATAGGATCTGAACACTGACTCCCTAAAGTAAAAATGCAGTGGCCACTAATACATCAGAAGGAAGCTTCATGAAAATAAAACAAATATCCAGAAAAAAGTATTTTACAATAGGAGGATTGTAGTCCCTTGGTCTTATTGTTGGTAAAAAGTGTTTTCAGTTATCACCACTTGCAATTCCTGAGTTCCACCTGCCATACCACATGAAATGCTGTCCCCGAGGACTCTGTCTCCACCTGACTGTCCTCTGCTGGGTGGTCCATTTCCTCCCTGAGCTTCCAGCTGTCCGATTTTAGCCATCCAGGTTGCTCTCATGGCAGAGAATGTTTGTCCCAGGAGTTTGTCCTCACTGGACTGATTGAGAAAGGTAGTTCTTTTGACACTAGCCAAGGGTCTAGAAATAAAGTGTTAAAAGATCAAGAATGTATTTCTTATGGACTAGACATCCCTTCCCAAATGTCCTGGACTGGTGGAGTATTATGTATCCCAAACTTACTGTGTGTAGATCCAGGGAGGAGTTCTCAGTGATCAGCTTTGGAGCCACTTTTATTGTCCCAGCTCATTTCTACCAGAGACACTGTTCCAAGCAACAACCAAAGAAAGTTGGTATGCCCTGGGGTAAGGTGTGTTACAGTATCCTAAGTGGAGAGAGATGCCATTTTACAAATCAAAAGGACCTAAATGATCTACCCCAACTCTCTCAATTTTCTGATAAGCAAAGAGAGGTTCAAAGAGGTCACTCATTTGAAGTTGCTTGGTGGTGATAGTAAATCCCTGATTTCTACTTCTGGACACTGTTAATTATGGCATGATGTCTATTATATTAACATTATGACAAGGGCATATGCACAATAAAGTGCATTTGATCCAACAAATGGTTTTTGAGTCCCCACCATGCACTGTTGCAGCTTAGTATGTGCTAGTCACAGACTGAGGCGCTGAGTGCATCCATCAAGACCCTGCTCCCCCAGAGCTCACATTTTCTGGAAAAAAGATGATAAGAAAACCACTATTTGTGTTATAGTTATGACCTTTAGTTGTCACACTGCACAACGAGATAATTTTCACTGGAAATGGCTGGCTGTAAAGCTGTTGTACAAGCTTTTGAACATGTTTGTCTTCTGTGATATTCCCAATAGAAAACGTTCTGGCTGTAAGAGTGCATGCCTCAGGGCAGCTCTCCCGTCCTCTAGTTCTGAGGTGTAGTCAAATAACTATGACAGGAGGGGAGTGAACCATTTAGAAGGCACTCGAGAAGGGCAGTTATTAGAACAGCCACAGAAAGACAAAGCAGAAATTTACCCCAAACCAATAGGGAAAATGTGTTTTAGATTAATTAATCTTTAGATTACTTACTTAATTATTTTTTCTTGCTAAGGGGTTATATTAGGTCAGAGTTTCCTCTGAATATTTCTGCATAAAAATTTGCTTTGACAAACATTAATTACCTCATGAAATATAAGTATAAAAAAGAAGCTGGGGGAGCAGGGAAGAGACTGTAGCAATGAGGCCACTGCAAAGTGAGCTTTCATTAAAGAGGCCTCTCCTGGACCTGGGTGAAAGAGCCTGCAAACCTTTCATCTCTGTTGTTTTTAATACAACTTTTTTTTTCTTTTTTTTTTTAACGCCAATATTCTGCTGACTGGTTTACAGATTAGAATACTGGCACTCTAGATTTTTTAAAGAATATGTTACCTATGCCACTGCGTGTGGACCAAATTATCTGAATTCTTTTAAGAAGGAATTGTGTTTACAAAAGTGAATTAATAATTTAGTAATTTCTCAAAGAGAAGTTATTCATGTATTCAATATATACCATGCTAGATATTCTTTCTTTGAGAGACAACACCCAGTCCTTGCTTTAAGAGAGTTTACAGTCCAGATGGGGAAATATCATGAGATGGACAACTATTCTAAATTTAATAGTAGTTCAGACTGAGAGCCTGAATGTGGCTGTCTAGGATTTCACATGAAGTCAGTCAGAATTGTATTTATGTGAAGTAGAACTTGTTCATTAAAACAGTCATAGACAGACAATAGCATGGTCACTACCAGAGAGAAGTGGGGGTGGGAGAAGGCAGGAGAAGGTAAAGAGGGGATAAATGGTGATAGAAAAATACAGGACTTGGGGTGATAAACACACAATGCAATATTCAGATGATGTATTATAGGACTGTACACCTTAAACCTATATAATTTTACTAACCAATGTAACCCCAATAAATTAAAAAAAAAATCATTGCCGAAAAAACACCACCACCAATCTAGATTGAGCACTACTATGTGACTGGTACTAACCTAGACAATTAGGACTCCCCAGGAAAAAAACAAAACAAAACACTGCTCACATTTAGCGGAGGCTTAGTTAGTTACTTTGGTAGACTCCACAAGGGCTCAAATCCTATGATGCTTCATGACACTCAACATAGGCCAGGTGTCTGCATCGAAGGGGGTGAGTCCCTAGAAACTGTGTCAAAGACACATTCTGAGGAAGTAAGAATCAGGGCAGGAAAGCACATGTATTTCCTCCTGCAATTTAGAATCTGGCTTTAAGCATTTCTGCTGAAATTTTCTAAGCCAAAGTAATAATTTACAGACCTAGGATACTTTTTCTTTATGAAAGCTGCTCCATATAGAGTAGATTACCCTGTTCTCAAATATTAAGTGACCATAATTAGGCATGGGTTTATTTCTGGGGTCTCTATTTGGTTCCACTGTTCTATATGTCTGTTTTTATGCCAGTACAATGCTGTTTTGATTACTATGGCCTTGTAGTATAGTTTGATATCAGGTACCATGATTCCTCCAACTTTGTTCTTCTTTCTAAAGGTTGCTGTTGCTATCCAGGGTCTTTTGTGGCTCCATATAAATTTTTGAAATATTTGTTCTGGTTCTGTGAGTTACCTATGCCACTGTGTGTGCATTGGTATCTTGATAGGAATTGTGCTGAATCTATAGGTTGCTTTGGGTAGTATGAACATTTTAGTGATATGAATTCTTCCTGTCCATGAACATGGTATATGCTTCCACTTATTTGTATCTTTTTCAATTTCTTCAGTGTCTAATAATTTTCATAGTACAGGATGTTTACATACTTGGTTATATTTATTCCCAGGTATTTTATTTTTTTTGATGAAGTAAGCCAGTCAGAGAGAAACAAGTACCATATGATTTCACTTACATATGAAATCTAATTAACAAAATAAACTAACAAACAAAATAGAAACAAACTTATATATAGAGAGAAGAGACTGACAGCTGTAAGAGGGGAGTTGAGTTGAGGGGCTGGATGAAAAAGGTGAAGGGGTTAAGCAAAAAAACCCCAAAACCTCATAGACATAGACAACAATATGATGATTACCAGAAGGAAAGTGGGGTGAAAGGGGAGAGGTAGAAGAGGGTGAAGAGGGGGTAAATAATGACCGAAGGAGACTTGATTTGGGGTGGTGAACACACAATACAATATACAGATGTATTATAGAATTGTACACCTGAAACCTATATAATTTTATCAACCAATGAACCCTAATAAATTCAAGATTTTTTTTTTTTAAAAAAGAATAGACCACCCCAGTATGGCTGTGTGAGTGGCTCTGAAGGAGGGAGTGAAATGTGGGCAGTATGGTGGACCTGGGCCTGGAGAGCTGGGTCTACCTTCTCAGCTCTGCGCCTTAGCAGTTTTCAAAAAGTCAACTAAGTTCTTGAAACCTCAGTTTCCAATGATCTAAATGCAAACAATTTGCAAACTCTAAATTGTTATACTGATGTGAGTGATAATGCATATTGATGTCTAGATTATTACATTTTTGAGACTATAGCAGAGCAAAGGTTACAAAGAGGGTGAAAATTCAAACATGTATTTAGATTTTGCTTTGGGCTAGACAATGTGCTGGGCTTTTATGTGGTTCTAGTTACTTCCTTTTCATACTAGCCTTATAAAGAGAGATTATTAGTTTATTTTACAGATAAAATAAATGGGATTCAGAGAGTTACCTAGAGTCCCACTGGCAATGAGTGGAGGGGCTGGGATTCTAATTCTGAACTATTTGACTCCATACTTGTGCTTTAACTGGGCTAAGTGGCTGTTCATACATACAACAAATACTTTGAGTATCTCCTAGGTAAATGCTTTACTGAAATGCAGTTTTCCTGCACAAAGAAAAGAGAGCACTTTGTGGTCAGAGAAACCTTTCTGAAACTACAAAAGTATACAGGATCACTTATTGTTTAAAAAAAACACATTCTTCTGATGTGACATTTACCATCATCCTGTCTGGAAATAGAAAGTTATAACCGAAAAGTCCAGAGCAGGATTAAGGGTTTAGTTTGAAGCATGACATTTATTTAGATTATACATGAACAAGAATTGGTTGATTGTTCATTTCAGAAGATTATTTGGATCTCTGACAAACTTTCATATTTATAACAACTGTTCCATAATGGTGTTTCTTTGTGGCTCAGCGCTAGCTAAGGGCTTTATGTTGATGTCACTCTTCCTAGCTCCTCTCTAAATCTGAAGTGCTATTATTTCTAGTCTTACAGATGAGGAGAAGAAGGAGACAGAGAAATGCAGAGGGGAGGTTCCAGTCCAAGAAGGGGTGCCTTACAAAGTGACACTTTGCTACCTCTCCTGATTCCAGGACAGCAACTGAGAGATGCTGATGAAAACGTGCGAGAGCACACACACACACCACACACAGATTAGGCAAGCTTTCTAAGAATCAGGTCTACTCTGACGAAGATCTGATCCTTCTGATTTCTACCGTTGCAAAATGTGCATCCTCATGTTTGCTATGATACCAGTAATACATGTAAGAACATTATGTTTTCTTGACAGGATGCTGAATCAGGTTTACATAATTGTAAAAAGGGAAATGAGTACTTTAACCTGGTTTGAGGAACAACTGTCCAGACACACGATCAAGAGATCTAGAATTTCAGTTGTGATCAGTGCTTTGGGCAATTGGCTTTCTTTAGTCTAGGATGATAGGAAAGAGTTGTAAAAAAATAGAAAGCTTAAATGTTTTTTTGTAAAAGAACTATCTCTCTCTCTCTCTCTCTCTCTCTCTCTCTCTCTTCCCCCCACAGAGCATAGTATGTAAGGCTACATATTATCAGATAATTCTTTGGACTAAAGTTTTCAGTTTCCATGTACTAATTTAGTTTTATTTATTTGTGATAAGAATGAGTGCTCCCAATTATTTAGCACTGATTGTGTTCTTTCTGAGGGCTTTATGAGAATTGACTTGTTTATTAACTTAATTAATAACCATATTCTGAGGTAAGTACAACTGGCATTATCTTGTAGAATGTGAAAGAAGATGTGGAAAGAATGAGATATGTCCAAATCCACATAGATGGTAATCTTTGGAAATGAGTCTTCAACCCAGTGTTATCTGGTATCAGATGTCTGTGTTTTTTGTTTGTTTGTTTTTTAATATATCTTTATTGATTTCAGAGAGAGGACAGGAGGGGAGAGAGATAGAAACATCAATGATGAGAGAGTCATTGATCAAGCCCGCAACCCAGGCATGTGCCCTGACCGGGAATCGAACCCCGATCACCTGGATCCTAGGTCGATGCTCGACTGCTGAGCCACGCCTGGCCAGGCCAGATGTCTGTTTTTAAGCACTATATTATGTTTTAAGCAGCATCTTCATTATGTCATTGAAACAAGTTTCTAGTCAAATTGTTATATGTAGATATCAAGACCCATAATAATAATGGCAACACTTTCATTACACCTGTGTTAATACACTAACTCCTCAGAACAATACTGTTAGGTAGGTAGATTTTCATCTAAATTTTATGGATTAGCCACTAAATGCAGGGATTCAAATCAAGCATTCTGCCTCCCAAAACCATATGCTCTTAACCACAATTCTATTCTGCCTATCTGAGTTATTAATTTAACTACTATGAACTAAATATATGTGCAATTCTTTTAAAGAATTACTTTGCATCTTTAAAAATTTATACACATATGCATTTCAGGATTTTATCAGTTCTCTTTTATATTCATGATTTTGGTATTTTTTGTGTGTTTTTTTAATATTTTAAAAATGGTATAAGTTATCTCATATGTCTTAATCACATAAAGACAGATATTTTCCATGCACTGATAAGAACTCTAATTCAAGATCTTTCCTTCCTGGAATTTAATTTGCATAAATCTACTGTTAAGAATGTGCAGAAATAACATCTTGGATATTATATCAAGCGTGTACATTGTTGAGCTTGATGGAGGGAGAGGAAAGGAAGGACCAAATTACCTGGCCTTGTGAGGAAGGAGCTCTGCTCCTGTCTTTTCCTTTTCCCATAGCAGAGATCATAACAGTTCTAAGTGGAAGGCCACTGGCAGTCCCTAGTTCTCAGAACTGTTGGTCTGCCAATGAAAATAAGCACCTTTAATTTTGGACAGATTATGTTTGAAATTTCTATTGCTTCTCAAGTGAGATATCAGGTTGACAGTTGGATACTCAAGTCTGAAGTGTCTTGGTGTCAAGTAGAATGAATTAAATAATATCAAAGGCTGATAGCTTAGAGCCAGAGAGCATTAAAAGATAGACAGAACTGGGTATCAGCCCTAGCTCTGCCTTTCACACAGTGTGATCTAGGCCAAGATTTTTCATCTCGTTGAGCCTCAGTTGCTTCCATTGTGAAATGGGGATTTTATTCAACAGACATGTATTGAATGCCTGTAATGCACCAGGTACTGTTCTAGGTGCTGGACACAGCCATGAACAAAATATATAAAAATACTCATCTTTGTTGAGTTTGTATTCTAGTGTGAAGGGGCAATGTGGAGACTCAAGTAATAGACCAATAAAAAGTGAAATATACAGTATGTCACATGCTTGTAAGTATCAAAGAGAACAAGAAAGCAGGGAAGGTGTGAGGGAGTGTCTGCTGGGGTAGAGATGGGGAGCTGAGGAGGGTGAAGAGTTAAATTGTAAGTAGGATGGTCCAGGAAGTCCTCACAGAGAAGCAAAGGTTCTGGGGAGGGGGAAGGAAGAAGTCCTGCAGATATCTGAGAGAAGAAACGTCCAGTCCAGTGGGGAGAGGAGCTAGTGAAAGCCTTTGAGGCAGGAACCTACCTGCTGGGATCAAAGGGGGGAAATTCAATGTGGCTGAAACAGATCAAATGGAAATGAGGAGGGCATGGGAACAATGGAGGAGTGGAGGATGTCACCACAGTTTTCAGACTGTGCAACTGGAAAGATGGAGCTTCCAGCTACAGAAATGGGAAACTCTGGGGGAAGACCATGTATGACTTTGGACAAGTTAAGTCTGAGATTCTTATTGCTGTCCATGTGAGATGACAAGAAGCCAGCAGGATAGTCAAGTCTGGAGTCTGTGGAGGAGATGAGGCTGGGCACATAAATATGGAAGTTTTCAGATATTAGAGACATTTCAGTTCACCAAAAAAAGTAGGTCTAAGTAGAGAAAGGAAGATGTCTCAGTTTTGAGTCTGAGACTTTCCATAATGAAATTCAACCCCATTCATCATTTCATAGTTATTTTATCTGTTAACTAGAAGCATGACTTTATATCTCCAAGGACAATGAAACTTTTAAAATGCCAGGAAATAAAAAATTATTTAAAGGCATTTCATAAAAACTTAAGATAGATTATTTTCCTTATAAATTTGATTCATATTTCAATAAATAATCATAGTGAGAAATCAGATCCGATATACAAAATTTTTCTTTGGAACTGAATGTTTAGAAATTATTCATTTTGTACATTAAAGGGCATCTAGAAAGAGGGAGGGTGATGAAAGGAAAATGGACTAAGATAAGGCATTCTTCATACTTGGTCAGTGAGATACTCCACCAGGTGCTTTACAAATGCATCTTTCTTAGTCTGCACATTAAGCCTACCGATTGGAAATGCTCTTCCCAAATGCAGGAAATGGACTGGCCCAAATATATCTGCTGTGTGATCTGTGAGGGCTGTTATGTGAGTGTTTTCTCCAAATATCAAGAACCATTCATATTAGGGGAGATGCTGTATTAGTTATTTGCACTGAAAAGTAGAATGATCGGAGGCTAGAGATGTGCATTGGTCCCCACCAGGGCCTGCAGCCAAACTTCCATCAAAACTTAGGAATGAGTGAATAAGTAAATGCAGAACCAGAATTTTTTCTCTCTTCTGGACGAACTCTATCATTTCTTAGCTGAAGATAAGTAAGGTCAAGTAACTTTGCTTCAATAACATAACCAATGGGAGGAAAAAATTTGGGAGGCACAGCCAGGGGGGCCATATCTCTGTTTCTCACGATACCCACACGCGCCTGTGAGCAGGTGAGCACACATTGCGAAGGAAGACACTTGCCAGGTGTCATCTACAGACCTGCAGACTAGACTGTTCCTCAGAAATGGCCATAAAGATTTGCCTGTGGATATAAAGGCAAAGGTTAAACATAGATATCTTGAATAATTCTAGTGACTCATGGATTCAGTTTGCACAGGGCACTGGGCTCTTCAAGGCCACAGTCACTAAGTGGGGTTCCATAGGCAGGTGTAAGATTTTGTTGAGTACTTGTTTTGAGTTGGGCTTACTGTTTGGAGGGAAAAGGAGTGAACCCTACTCTTGGGATCTGTACTGTTTCACATGATAATTCAATGACTCATTTTTTAAACATTTATCTTTCTAAAATGTAAAATTTTCTGAGAGCTGAGACTATGTCTACTGCTGCCAAAATTGTAACCCCTGTCATCTAGTTTATAGTTAGTACTCAATAAACATTTACTGTATGAATAAATTCTGCCTCATTTCACAGGCCTGCTAACTCTCAAACTCATCACAGGCTGAAAAGACGCACCCAAAGGCTGCTTCTAATGGCACCAACTTGGACCAAGGAAGAGAGTCATAAATAATTGCCCAGAAAAATGTAGAGCCACATGCTTTAAAGTTCAGAATCTAAAATTGGGAGGGAATGATGAGTCTGGTGGACTGTATACTTTATAAAAGCAGAAACTGTATTTTTCTCAGTCACCATTGTATCTCAAGAAGGTTTAGAGCACCTGCCCTGCATGAGTTGTTAATAATTAGTTTTTGAACCATTAATTGATCAAAAAAGATATTTGAAACATAGCAATGATGAAAATGAACTGAATCAGTATTAAGAGGTAAAGACAGTCATGAAGGTCTTGGGATGAGTGTCACTGGTTGAATGTCTCTTTATCAGCATTTTGTGTGTAATGAATACCATACTAGGACTGGGCACACAACCGACACTCAAGAAATATTATTTTGAGGTAGATTATACTCAAGGAAAACAAAAGATTTTAAAAAGATTCTCAATTGATAGAAACCTGGCTGAGAAAATAGGGCAGTTAATGTAAAAAATTGTGTTCAGAATTTGATTTTCTAAAATATTTTTATTTGGTGTTATCTTAAGTTTCTTTGTCAAATGTTTCAAAATGCTTGTGTGAAACACCAGGCATGTCAACAACATCTTGAAATATTCAAATATTAAAACTTTGTTGAATAAATGACGATGTTTCAAATAGTGGTTAAGCAAAGGCTAAACTGTTTAGGTCTGAATTCTTACTGTAGAGAGTAAGTAGTCTTATAATATACTTATGAAATTATAGTTTAATCTTCATTCATATCTGTATGGATATAAACAAAATGAGCAGTGATAGTTGCCTCACTGATACATAACAGTTGCCTCGATGTTGAAAAGCAGTGGCAATAGTGATGGTTTTCATTCCCAGGAACTGCATATGATTACACATTCTTATATCAATAGTTTTCTTAGAGCTGTGATAGATAATAGCCCAATAAAAACTGAAACAAATAATATATTTTTAACATTTTGTCTTCATCCATAAATCAGACTATATGTTCTATTTAACTGTATAAAGACAAAACAGAATATTATGATTTTTAATCTCTTAAAGGCATTCTCAATTATTATCTGGAACTAAAGAAAGATCAGTGAAGAACCTTTAAGTGGTTCAAAATTCCAAGCTGAGCTACACTTCCATTTGGACGCATGCAGCAGAAGGAAGCATGATTTATTCTTCTTTTTAAAAAAGTGAAGAGCTGCCTTTTATTTGTGTGCACACAATGATTTTTTCTAATACAATACTAGAAATATGTCCACAGTATTAAATCACAAAAAGAACTCTGAAAGGAAAATGAAATATGTAATATTGCCTTCTGTTGATTTCCGAAGGAAAAAGCTATTGTTCGAGATATTTTAAAGTCTCACAATAAAAAAGTACCCGAAAAAGATTTGCTTTTTTTTTTTTGACATTTCTTAATTGAGTGCATATTATTAGGTTGTTTATGTTTTCTTTTAAACAGCAAATGACTCCATTTATTTATTTATGTATTTATTTATTTACATTCAACTCTATTTTGTATTAGTTTCAGATGTATAGCATAGCGGCTAGACAATTATATACTTTATACAGTGACCTCCCCTCCCCCATTTTAAATACCCACCTGGCACCATACATAGTTATCACAAAATTATTGACCATACTCTCCAAGCATGATTTATTCTGAATGACTTTAACTTTGGGAAATTTACCAACTTGCAATGTGAAGAGCATTAAACAGAGAAAACAGCTATGCAAAGTAACTGGCACGGTGCCTGGTGCAAGCAGACGCGTGGAAATGTTCCTTCCTGCCCGCCCTCTCTAACCCTCTTGCTTCACTCTCCAAAGCCCGGCCTCGTCACTGCTCAGCCGTTATGTCTGCGCGTCGTGACTGTTCCGCTCCCAGGGAGGAATGCCTTCTGGTGTTGACCCTAAGTATCTCCTTTCCCTTCCCCTCTTCACCTTTCTTAATTACTTCAGTTTAGGCCATTCAGGTAGTTGCAAGTACATTAGTTCTGATGTAATAATGTCTAGGTCACTAGCCACATAAGAGATGTTAAGTAACAGTTTTAAAAAAAACAAACCACAGTGAAAAACAATTTTTTTAAAAAAGAATGAAAAGGAAAACAACAAAACAAAACCTGAGATGTTTTAGGCCACTGCTAATCTGATATTAGACCTAAGATGTCACGGAAGATGGCTCTTTCCTTTTGCAAGTCCCAGGACCCAGCCCTTGCTTCTCTAACCAGTATGTTTGTCCTATGAATGGGAGCAGATAAGGCCTCTTGTTCCTCTAAAGTGATTCTCGGAAAAAAGTCTTCACGAAGCACCCCCCCAAAAAGTAGTTGTGGTGTTCGGGTTGTAACTGGAAGTCTCAGCTTGACCTTGACCAGTTTAGACAAAAGCAACCTAATGACCTACTTCTGCGTCCTGTTATGACCTTGCCTAAGTTCTTGGGCAGCTCTCTCTGGGCCAAACTTCCCATAGTATCTTTAGGTTCTAGTTGGTTTTACCTCTTTCTTGGCTTGATATCTCTCTGTCTTTATTGTGACTAGGTTTTGGTTTTGGGTTTAGATTTGTTTATCCTCTGGGTCCCAAATCTGACCCTCATTATATTTCTGAATTTAGCGCTGTTACCCCTGGGTTCAGATGTTTATTTACTTGCTTAAGTTCCTGATTTCATTTCTGACCTTTGCTTTTGGAGGGAAATATTTACCCTTCAAATTATGTCCCTTAAACCTGCTTGCTTATTCATGTTTTCCTTCAAATGATATTACTTGCTGAAATTTTCTTCAGTATTCAAAATCTAATTTAATTGCATTCTCTTCCAAGAAGCCTTTCCCAATCCTCTCAATTAGAATAGATGTCTCTCTTCTTGGCCCCACTGTTTTCTCTATCTTGACATCTCTCCGATTGTGCCTTAAACGTGAAACTGTCTTGAGAACAAGGGTCATCTTTCAAGCCTATGCCTCTGCAAAGTAGTATCCTTGATTTACTAAATTGGAGTGCTGGCCATGCCACCATTGTATTGCCTTGTAGTTGGCACAGTTCTTGTGCTAATCATAGATGTCATCTAAGCTAGAGCTATAGGACATACGGCACACAAGAGCAGGCCTGTTTAATATCAGGCCATTATTCCAAGGAGATAAAAACAACTACAACAACAACAAAACTACTCTATGAGGTCAGATGCAAAGGACAGGACACAAGTTGGAATAATTTTCTGAGAAGACTTGAAATCAATCTGTATGTGACCATGGATATCTTGGATAGGATGCCCATGGATTTGTTTTCCAATTCCCATAAAACAAAGGTGAAGGGGCATTAGCTGAAGTTGAAAAGGGCAAAATGGAGAGAAATCTAAAGGAACTACTACTTTTTACAGTGAGTAATGCACTTAATGAAGTCAGGCTTCTAACCTACCACTCCAAAAGAGGTTTATATAAATTCACAGTGTTCCTCTAGTGTCCTCCAGTAAACCAGCTGTGGTGTGTTGCAGGAAGAGAGCTTAGTTTGATTTGGAATCAGGCAGTTTGATTTAGGATCTGACTTTCTACGACCAGATATGTGAGCATGGTAAAATCGCTTAAGTGCTCTGATCCTCATTTCGCCCTACAACCTGCAAAATAGGAACATCGCAGATCCTGCTGGCGCTTATGCTCATGTGATTTCCAGGCCAGCGCACCCAAACCCCAGCTGCTAAGCACGCTGGCTGGTGGCTCACAGTTGTCCTCTTACAAGAAGAAACACCTTTCGAGAATTTCCAGCCCCTTTCTCTGATAGTTCATTCTGTTAGTAGCTTACACCAATGATGAGGAATAATAATGCCCGTCTCAAAGAGTTGTTACGATGAAATAAGATAGCATATACAAAAACGCCTAGGATGCTAAAGTAAGTGTTGAAATAAAAGAACTAAGAAAAGCGTAGCCTTTTATTGCTAATCTTTAAGGTTGGAATCGTGATGTCAGAGTACAGTCATTACCTTTTACACTTTCTAGGTCAGAATTCTGGGTGGAATGGTTGGCACATCTGGATGACAGCATTTATGTTCTCATATGTGGAAAAAGCTTTCTAAATCATCAGAAGAAATGCTGCCTCATGGCAGTGCCAATAACGCGTGAGAGAAGAGAATGGTGTCCTCCATGTCAGCCTGTCTTCCTTAACAGCTTCATGGAAAATTACAAATGTTCATACTTTCAAATAGGTAGAACATTTGATGTGGCTCATTGCTACCCTCAACCATTGGAAGCTGATTTAAGATTTGTTTTTTAGGTCTTCAAAATAAGCAATTATGAGTAATTCTCTCAGCAAATGATAGTGGTAATAATTGTACTATGTACTGAATGCCAGTTGTGTGTTAATTACTCTATATGACCTCACCATACTGGGTAATCCTTCAAGGTAGTTACAGTTGCCTCAAATTTACATATACTAAACTGGAGACTTTATCCTTTAATGACTTGCTAAAAGGTCACACTACTGACAAGGGTGTCAGACTCCGGGTTGGAAGGCAGGTTTGTCTAACCATACAGTGTGTGCTTTGTAGAGCTATTATAGGGCTGCCTGAAGGTACATCCATGAGCACATTATTATTTGATAAGTTAGACCCAGGCCTAGACATCAGGAAATGGAAGAAGGCTGAGTATTATGATATGACTTGCTCTTAGCTCAGATATTTATAAAGAACCACCAAAAGGTTTTCCTAAAGGAGGACTCTCATTTACTGGTGAATCAGAACTTAGGAATTGATGGTACGATTATTTCATAAAACGTGAGAATGAGAGATAAAACTAGGGGCTGTAATACTTACACATTTCACAGCCTGAGGAATGAAGGCCTCCCAAGTCCGGGTGTAGGACTGCTTCATGTTTCACAGTCATTGTGTGCACATGGTTAAAAGGTAGAAGAAAGATGTGGGTAATGATGGGTTTGGCAGACTCGGTGGCTGCAAAAGATAAATAAACACAAGCTACTGATAGTGAGATCAGGTTAACCTGACTTCAGGAAGTTAAGTAAGAGAGCCATTGCTAAACAGAAATATTTCAAGTTTCCCATGAAATGTTTTTGGTGTTATCTCCTGATTTCAGTAAATGCTTTCCAAAATTGGTTACTGTTTAAATAATGTTGATAATTTTCTCCTTTGAAGCTGATGCTTAAACAATATAGTACCTGTTAGTGTGAATTTACTCTGAAAACACGTTTCAGGGGCAAGAATGAATGACTCATGAAAATTCTCCCTAGAGTCATATTAATTGTATTCTTAACAATTGCTCAAAGTTCAAGATGCTAATAATGATTGCTTATTAAGGTATATCTGATCTGGGGATTCATTCAGCTGAACTTTACTCGATGGATTGCAATCTTTCTTCTTTTCATTCTTTTTTATTTTTTCCTAAGGCTGGTCAAATTATCTCAAGTCAAGGGAAGAAATGTGAACATGACACAGCAATAAACTGAAGACTAGCTGGCCTAATAGGGCAGTTAAAATAAATAAAAAGTTTAGACTGGATGTAGATTACTGGAAACTTTCCTGGTAATGTTCGGTTATCTTTTGGATGAGCATATTTAAGCTTGATTTTATAGCTCATATATCTCAAAGATGTTATGATTTTAAGACAAGAACTCACACATCAGAAATTTGACTTCTTTTCTGAAATACACAAAAGTTTACATTTCTTGAAAGAGAGAGATAATAAAAGCCAACCGTATCATAATGTTATAATGACACTTGTTATAATGATACTGAGAAAACCCAACATTTTGTGGTCATTGGATTGAAGAACTTCAAAGGATATGACATGTACTTTATCAGACATTTTCCTCAAATGAGACCAACTCTGCTGTGGTCCCATGAGTAAGTTCATCACTAGGACAACTGCAGAAAAAAATGCTGATGGTGACTAACTCCTACTTTAGTAAATAAAGAATCTGATGGTCAAAGAGGTTGAGTAATTTTCCTAAGAAACCCAGGATGTGTCAGGAGCCTGTTCCCTGGCATCCTGGCCGGTTTAGACTACCTGAAAAGTGCTTTAAGAAAAGAATAAATTGGCTAAAATTATTTAATAAATTCAATTGTCAGCCTTTAATATTGCAGGACAGACTCCATGATCTGAAGTTAATCTGGTCTGGGGAGCATGTATTAGATCATTTTAATAGTTTAATGTTTTACTGTGAAAAAGTAACCCAAATCTCTCAATGAAAGGGAAATATGGGGAAAATGACTTGTTTAAATCAGCCCATAAGATAAAGTCCTAAATCCATGTTAGGTTACTACGTAATGATTTTTACTGAGGTCTTCAAATGAAGCTCACTTCTTGTGCCATTATTAATGGTCCTTTCAATATTTAGGGCCTTTGCCCCACTTTGTAGGTAGAAATCCCTTGCTCATGAAAAATATACCCAAGTATTTCTAACTCCTTGAATTGTATCTTCATTTTAGGCTCTGAATACACAATAAAATACTTGCCCAAGTGAGAAATGAAAAATATAGTCTATAATGTAGAACCTGGACTTTGAGAATTCTAAGTCAAATCCTAGATATGACCTTGAGTAGCTCAGTAATTGCTATTTCTTATGCACCCTGGGATTACATATGATAAGTTTATCCATTCTGCTGGCATCAGGAAAATGCAGAAAAGATTTTCAACATTAATGATGATTTATTAGTGATCTCAGCATTCCAGAATGCAAGCACCATAGAACTTTAAAATATCCTGAAAACAAAAAGCTTTAGATAACTCTGTCTCAAATAATTATTATAATACTGAGAAACTTGGACAAACAAGGCACATATCATTATCTTCATCATTTCTTGATTAGGCAGGTGTTATCTACTGTGCAATTTCTTTGTTATGATGCTTCGCGGGCCAGTACTGTTTTATCAGACCGGCATCACGGGTGAATGCAATAGACTTGTAGATTCTTAGTCCTCGAAGAGATTTGTAGCTCATGGTATGTGATCAAGAAGGCACGCTCTGGACTTTGACATCAGAGTTTGAAACTTGCTCAGTCACTTAGTCCCAATGGGACCTGGGATAATCTTCATAACCTCTTCTGCCTCAGTGTTCTCATCTGAGGACAAATCGAGGGAATAGTAGTACCAACTTCTTAAGGTCGTTGTGAGAATTAAATGACTTACTACATGGAAAACACTAAGGAAACTTCCTAGCATGTAAAAAATATACTGTTAAATATTCTCTGCTATAATTGCCCAAGATTCTCATTTTAATAGATGAGGAAAGTGAAACTCATCAGGATCAAATGTTTTTCTTTATATTTCACAGAATAGAGCTTTATCTGCCATAGACTTGAATTCATATACTTAATCCCAATGGATTCTGCACTGTGTAATGTCCTTTGGTAATGACAGTTCATTTTGGACATTGAAAATCACTTTTTCATAAAAAAGTGAGTTCAGTCTGACTCATGTGATCTAGCACAGGATTATTTCAAGTGTGGTGTTGTAAGCCTTTGCACTATGTAATCGTCTATGTGACGCCCCTTTAGGAGAACGGGGAATGCCCAATGATAAAAATAATTTCCTTCCACCCATTGACTGATGTCTGCAATTCCCTTTACTTAAAGGATTTTTTCCCTGTTGTACTTTTTTTTTTTTTTTAAATTAGGGAGGACACTAAGTTTTATTAATCATTCGTGTCACATTGTGAAAGACAAATCAAAAGTGAGGTTTGGAAAAAGAGGAAAGAGGAAGAGAAAATGGGGGTCTGGGGCTAAAGAAGTGGGGCATAGAACTGGGGTGGTTTGGGAACTTTGATAGCAGACTTCTCCACAATCCTGATCAGAATTAACTGTCCACATGAATATTCATGAAGTAATATCTGCCCTGGAATTAATGAGCCTTACTGTGTTTGCAATGCACTAAGCCATGTGCCGGGGCACAGTGGAGGAGGCAGATTTAAATGACACAGCCTCTGTCCTCACAGAGAGCCCTACTAGGTAAGGGAAAGAAAATAAACACACATGAACTACAACAAATTGCTAAACACAGCAGAGCACAGATTGAGTAGGAGTCGGTGGGAAATCACAGCCCCGCTCACTCTTGCAACCCAAGTACTTCTGATGGCGAAGGAGAGTGCATGTGGAGCCTAGGCGCCTGGGACCAGCCGTAGAAGCCTGATGGCCACACAGGTGTGGAATTCCTTGGAAAACATTTGTTTTAACTGAAAAATCCCAGCAACATTTCCTCCTTAATGATTTTTTCTTGATTAGTTCAATGCATCATAAAAGTAATATTCTAATTTGCTTTATACCCGTTAAAACTGATGCTCCAGGGAGATACCCATGTTGATCCCATGGCTTCTTTTACATTCTGGTTTGATTCTGTGTAACCCTGCAGACCAAGGTGCTCCAACCCGGTGCGTGGAGGTATGGAAGAAGCAACCTAACACGCACAACCTTTCCTGTGTTCAGGTCTTCATTCATTCAACACCCACGTTGCCTATATATTTCAGTAAAGGCTATGACTCATGGCCTGAAAGGGAGCAAGTGTTAGAGTGAGCTCTGCTTTCTCTTCCAAAGACTAATGACACCCTGGTGACATACCAACACTATTTGGGTCAATAACTAGCAGAAGGAGGAGAGGATCAGGGAAAAATTAAATCTACGTAGGAGCTGCCTGGTGGTCATAACCCTTCAGAGTTCTTAACCCTGTCAAGTGTGCCTGTTGGGCCTGGCTTCCCTATCTTAAACCCAATATTTATAGGTTTATTTCTTCTGTACTAAGCAGCAAAATAAGGAGATGTTAGCCTATGATCATTTGGGGAATAAATAAAAGCTAAAATTGGAGCGCATATGAGCATTCTCTACTCTTCCTACTCTCCTCCCAACTTTGGATATTAGTCAGAGTTTCGTTTAATGATATTATGTTTGCTTTTGTTTGTCCAATAAAGGAAATATAACTTGTTATAACTTCCAGGATGAACCAATATTTTATACTTCAAGGTATTTTTAGGTTGTGTTTAAAATAATATGAATATCACAAATATCTTCAATTCAGTGTTTAGACATTTCTTATTAAAAATTTAAAGGCAACATTAATAAATGTTAACAAAAATTCACTTGTACCTGACACCATGCCTAGCATTTTACCCTGTTCAATAAATATCAATTGGTAAATGAAACACAATAATGAGCTACATTAATCACAGAATCTCTTTTAAGAACATAGTGAAAGATAAGGAAAATGCTGCCGTAATTATAGCCTCGGTGAATTCTTGACATTTTCTATTACTTGTGTATTCTGGCAAATTAATATGTAAGATCAAATCATTAACACTTGAAATAAATGGTTTTATCACTTTTACCTAGAAAATCGTTTTTAAATTTTAAATGGGCCAAATGAATTATCATTTTCATCATTCTGTGATTTTATTCAACTCTTACTACACAACAGTCTATATATATGTGTGTTTCTATGCACAGCTTTTTAGGTTCTCTGAATTCCAGCTCAGGGCTGACCAATGATGACACCTAAGACTGTCCCCCTTCCTGCTAGTGTGACAGGCAAGAACTCCTGGGTTTTTATTTACTGGTTATTGAATTACAATACATGCTTAAGTAAGAGGCTAGCACTCAAGAAAGAGCCCCAGAAATGTTCAAGGTAAATTTTGTCCTGTTTGAAGGAGGAGGGAAGAAAGATCCTGCTTCATCCCCATTCTTACTATTGTTTATAACTAGACGTTAGTTGAAATGTGTCTGTGCTGGCTCTCTTTAGTTTTCTGCTGATTAAATAGCTATAAGTCTTCTAACTAACTGTTGATCATCCATGTGGTACATAACTCTGAATTGTCATTTTTAAAAAATAAATCTTTATTGATTTCAGAGAGAGGAAGGGAAAGGGAGAGAGAGAGATAGAAACATCAGTGATGAGAGAGTCATTGACCAGCTGCCTCCTGCATGCCCCCCACTGGGGATCGAGCCCGCAACCCGGGCATGTGCCCTGACCGGGAATCGAACCCTGATCGCCTGGATCCTAGGTCGGCGCTCAACCGCCGAGCCACGCCCGGCCGGGCTGAATTGTCATTTTTGAGTTTAGCTCCTTACTCCTTTGTTCATATACTAACTAATTTATGCCCTGGTGATTATGGGGTTAATGAGAAAAAAACACACACAACCACAATTGGGTGGCCCCACAAAGACTGGGCAACAATTGCAAAGAAATTATAGCACAAAACTGAGGGAAAGGATCACCCCTGTGGCTTTGCTTCATCTGGTTCAGTACTGGGAAGGAAAGTTAACTGCTAATCCTGTCAAGTCCTAGCTCGCCTAATGGAATTGAAATTTCTTTCTTAGGTGTCTTTGAAAACATGGAGCCAGCATGAGGTTTTTTTTTTTTATCTTCTACTCCTATAAAAATCATTAGCAGTTTTTATAGAAGTTACTAATATGCAAATTTTGTAAGACTGTCTTAAGATCCATAAGCTTAACATTTAAAAATGAAACCAGAACACTTTAGGGAAGTGGCTCTTTGGTTCCTGTCTTCATGTGCTTATGGGAAGTTTAATAAACAATCATTTTCTTGAGTTTGGTAGATTTAGGTTTGGATTCAACATGTCATCTGTGTGAAGGCAGATGTGGTTAGTAGGGCAGTAGAACAGAATTTGTCCCCTGAAAAGTTCCCATTTGGTCACATTCAAGGGGACTTTTTCCCCCTATGACACTATTTTCCTTGACGTGGAGTTTTGCCTTTCTCTCTCCTCACCTGCTACCAAAAATACAAATAATTTACATAGGCAAAAAAAATTTACCTGAATTTTAAGATAAACCTCATGTAGTTTCCTCCATATCTTTTTGAGGCTCCTAATAGCAAAGTTAATGAGAGACGTTTACACAATAGGTGAGTTATCCACAGGAAAACAATGCCTTATTCTTCTTATTCTTTGAAGCGTTGGCCATAGAAAATTTATTGAGGAAAGGGGTTTTAGGGGGAGATTTCCAGAATCCCCTGGAAATTCCACACGTGGTCACGGGACTCAGGCTCATAACTCCTGGAGCTGTCATCAGCAAGGACATGGTGTGGGAACTGTCACTGAGTCATGCCTCAGGAATGCATGGCAGTGCAGAGGAAGCGGGCCCTGAAGACTTCCTCTGTTCACGAGTTGTTTATGTGCTTACCATGTACCAAGATCTTGGGGTTCAGTTCAGATCCTGTTTCATGGAAATCACTGTTCAGAAGGGAGACAAAAATCACTTATAACACAATATATTAGGCGACAGCAGTGGGACTTCAAGTGGATTTCCTGGACAAGCAACATAATTTTCACCTGAGAACTTGTAGAAATGCAAATTCTTGCCCCAGCCCCTTCTGAAACAGAAACTGTGGATAGAGCCTTAGGATCTGTGTTTCTACAAACATTCTAGGTGATTCTGATGTACCCACTAGGCTCGAGGTAGGCTCTCAGAATTAGGGGAGAGCAGATTGGGAGACCTGAACCCAGATGGTAGCAGGTTGAGGGCAATGGATGGAGGAGGTTGCTGCTTAGACTTTGTAAAGGTTCAGCAGGTTTGTTGAGAAAAAGTGGGGAAGCTGTGTAGGCAAGGTATTCAGATAGAGTGCACAGCAAGTCAAAGAGCCAGGAATGGAAAGGCTGAAGCTGAGGGTGCGAAAGGAGACAGACCCAGAGAGGAATCTGAAGAGGTCAGAAGAGGCCCAGTGAAGCAGGACTTGAATCATGGCAAGGGGGCTAAACTTTGTCTTGAAGACCATGACATCCAGTAGACATTGAAATTAAAGCCAGGGAAAGGCATGGCCAGATTTGCATTTTAAAGGTTCACTTGGCAGAAATGAGTGACGATGGAGAGATGAAGTTTGAGGTTGAACCAGTAACTAGATTTCTAAGGTGATCCGGACCAGAGAAAGGATGGCTTAGCCTAGAGAAGTGGGGCTAGGAAAGGGGGACGGGCCCCAAATAGGGGAGATGTTAAAAAAAGTTATTTGGCAAAACCACATATTATAACATATCATAAATGCTAAAAATCATGGTATGTCGGTGCTGATAGTAAAAACTGACGAGAGTGGAAGGTGAAATAAACAGACCTCAAAAGTGTATGTACAGTATAACCCAATTTTTGAAATATATGTCCATAAATACATGCACAATATTGGAAGATACATATCAAAGCCTTTGTCTCTGGGTGATGAGATTAAAGATACTTTTTGTTTTCTTCTTTATTTTCTTTATTTCCCAAATTTTCTACACTGAAAGTGAATCATATTTATAATCAGGAAATATAAATTTTAGGGAGGAAAGAAGGAAAAGAGGAAGGAAGGAAGAAAGGAAAGAAGGAGGGAAGGAAGGAAGGAAGGAAGGAAGGAAGGAAGGAAGGAAGGAAGGAAGGAAGGAAGGAAGGAAAAGGGAGGAAAGGAAAATGTCATATTTGAAAACTGAATGCAATAATGTATGGGAAGTCAGAATGGTTCTATAATTGAGATAAATTATAATCCCTACTGGAGACTTTTAAACTTAACCTGTTAAAATTGTCTACAAAGCAGGCCTGGCAGATTGACACTGAGCTCAGACATACTGTGGGGAAGCAGGGGGTGGGAGGGGAAAGTGGGGAGAATTGGACAGGAGTGGGGAGTAAGGAGGGTGTGCCCTCCTAGACTGTCCATTCCATGGGTTTAGTCAGATCTACAGAAGTCCCAGAAGGGGATGAGGGACCAGGGACGTTGTAGTCTTTGAGTCTGACTCCTTGGATGGAGGCTGTGCTGCTAAAGCTGTGCCAAGGACAGACTGCCCAGATCCTGACCCACCCAGGCCCTGCCTGGCCGAGCCAGAGCATTTGGCACTCTAGAGTTGTTGAGAAAGTTGATCATTTGTGTTGGAACAAAGTGGTGCTAAAGACTATTCTTTCACTGACTCTACAGCTACTTTTTCCCCCCGGGCCCATTTCCTTGCTGTAGAAAATGACACACAGTTCTAAAATAATAATAATAATGATAAAAATAACATAAGAAATCTATGGATCGTTGGGGTATGCTTGTCAGGGACCTGGGAGTGAGGGCCACCCACCAGCTGATGATAGAAAGGTGTGGGATCATGTCATTCACGGAGAAATAACAAGTGGCTAGAATTCCAGGAAACCATAAAACCATAATGAACACTCATTTATCACTATGCTAAGCATTTTACAAGCATTATTATTTAATCTCACAGCAATCCTGCCTGGTTTTTGTTTGTTTTTTAACATACCATTTACAGAGGAGAGAGCCTGAGGCCTCAGACATAAGTGATTCTACTAAGTGTCAGGGATTTAAAGCAAGATCATTTTTATTAACAAGTCAGCACTAAGAGTTTTGGAGATGAAGGGTGTTGATGGATGCGCAATGAGAATGTGCTTAGTATCACTGAACCAACTGGCACTTAAAAATGGCTATGGTGGTAAATTTTATGCCATATTTTTTTACCACAAGTTTTTAAAAAGGCTGACTACTGTGCGATGTACTATTATGCATTCTATTGCTATATTCCAAAGACATTTTCATGTGACCATTTTAATAATCCTTGGCCTTAGGGAATGGCTGCCTTTTCGGAGAGAAGAGCAGGTGTCCTAACACCCTCACTCACTCCTTTCTCATCTCCTCTCTCAGCCTTTCTTCCTGTTTTCCCCTTTCACTCCTCCCATCCTAAACAAATTTAAACAGAGAGACTTACCCCTCCTCAGCACCCCCCCACAGGAAGGAGCCATGAGCTGGCCCAGCCCCTTCCCTGGGAAACCTGCCCCCGCTGTGCTCACCTCACCCCCCGCATTTCCCCAAACTCGCCCAGCCCCACCTTTCTGGCACGTTTGTGGATAGGAACGGGGTGAGGCTGCCGCAAGGTGGGCTTGTCCTGGGACACCCGGGGCAACCAGGCTCCCTCAGGTCGACCTTTCCGCTTGGAAGCCTTTCTGCCACCCGAGGCGTGGTCGGGGCGGCCACAGCAGCTCCTGCGGCCGCTTCCCAGGGCCCGGGGCAGTCTGTGCATCGCTTCAGAGCCCCGAAAGCATCTCAGAAAACAGAAATATCTTAGTTTCTCAAAATGTCCTTTTACCTCGCCGTGGTGCATTTATGAAGGGAGGCAGTGCTCTCCTGTGCTCTAGGGGTTCCTGCACAAGCCCGCAGAGCCAAGGGGCCGGAGCTGCTCCCTCTCCCTCCCTCCCTCTCCCTCTCTCTCCCTCCCTCTCCCTCCCTCTCCCTCTCCCTCCCTCTCTCTCCCTCCCTCTCCTCCCTCCCTCTCCCTCCCTCTCCCTCCCTCTCCCTCCCTCCTCTCCCTCCCTCTCCTCCCTCCCTCCCTCTCCCTCCCTCTCCCTCCCTCTCCCTCCCTCTCCCTCCCTCTCCCTCCCTCTCTCCTCCCTCTCTCTCCCTCCCTCTCTCTCCCTCCCTCTCTCTCCCTCCCTCTCTCTCCCTCCCTCTCTCTCCCTCTCTCTCCCTCTCCCTCCCTCTCTCTCCCTCCCTCTCCCTCCCTCCCTCTCCCTCCCTCTCCCTCTCTCTCCCTCCCTCTCTCCTCTCTCTCCCTCTCCCTCCCTCTCTCTCCCTCCTCTCCCTCTCTCTCCCTCTCCCTCCCTCTCTCTCCCTCCCTCTCTCTCCCTCTCTCTCCCTCCTCTCCCTCCCTCTCCCTCCCTCCCTCTCTCTCCCTCTCCCTCCCTCTCCCTCCCTCCCTCTCTCTCCCTCTCTCTCCTCCCTCTCCCTCCCTCCCTCTCCCTCCCTCCCTCTCCCTCCCTCTCCCTCCCTCTCCCTCCCTCTCTCTCCCTCCCTCTCTCTCCCTCTCTCTCCTCTCCCTCCCTCTCTCTCCCTCCTCTCCCTCTCTCTCCCTCTCCCTCCCTCTCTCTCCTCCCTCTCTCTCCCTCTCTCTCCCTCCCTCTCCCTCCCTCTCTCTCCCTCCCTCTCCCTCTCTCTCCCTCCCTCTCCCTCTCTCTCCCTCCCTCCCTCTCCCTCCCTCTCCCTCTCCCTCCCTCCCTCTCCCTCTCTCTCCCTCCCTCTCCCTCTCCTCCCTCTCTCTCCCTCTCCCTCTCTCTCCCTCTCCCTCTCCCTCTCTCTCCCTCCCTCTCTCTCCCTCCTCTCTCTCCCTCCTCTCCCTCTCTCTCCCTCCCTCTCCCTCTCTCTCCTCCCTCTCCCTCTCTCTCCCTCCCTCTCCCTCTCTCTCCCTCCCTCCCTCTCCCTCCCTCTCCCTCTCCCTCCCTCTCTCTCCCTCCCTCCCTCTCCCTCCCTCCCTCCCTCTCCCTCCCTCTCCCTCCCTCCCTCTCCCTCCCTCTCCCTCCCTCCCTCCCTCTCCCTCCCTCTCCCTCCCTCCCTCCCTCCCTCTCCTCTCCCTCCCTCTCCTCCCTCCCTCCCTCTCCCTCCCTCTCCCTCCCTCCCTCCTCTCCCTCCCTCTCCCTCCCTCCCTCCCTCTCCCTCTCCCTCCCTCTCCCTCCCTCTCCCTCCCTCCCTCTCCCTCCCTCTCCCTCCCTCCCTCCCTCTCCCTCCCTCTCCCTCCCTCCCTCCCTCTCCCTCTCCCTCCCTCTCTCTCCCTCCCTCTCTCTCCCTCCCTCTCTCTCCCTCTCTCTCCCTCCCTCTCTCTCCCTCCCTCTCTCTCTCCCTCTCCCTTCCTCCCTCTCTCCCTCCCTCTCTCTCCCTCCCTCTCTCTCTCCCTCTCTCTCCCTCCCTCTCTCTCTCCCTCTCCCTCCCTCCCTCTCCCTCTCTCTCCCTCTCCCTCCCTCCCTCTCCCTCCCTCTCCCTCCCTCCCTCTCCCTCCCTCCCTCCCTCTCCCTCCCTCTCCCTCCCTCCCTCCCTCCCTCCCTCCCTCTCCCTCTCCCTCCCTCTCCCTCCCTCCCTCCCTCTCCCTCCCTCTCCCTCCCTCCCTCCCTCTCCCTCCCTCTCCCTCCCTCCCTCCCTCTCCCTCTCCCTCCCTCTCCCTCCCTCTCCCTCCCTCCCTCTCCCTCCTCTCCCTCCCTCCCTCCCTCTCCCTCCCTCTCCTCCCTCCTCCCTCTCCCTCTCCCTCCCTCTCTCTCCCTCCCTCTCTCTCTCCTCCCTCTCTCCCTCTCTCTCCCTCTCTCTCCCTCCCTCTCTCTCCTCCCTCTCTCTCTCCCTCTCCCTTCCTCCCTCTCTCCCTCCCTCTCTCTCCCTCCCTCTCTCTCTCCCTCCTCTCTCCCTCCCTCTCTCTCTCCCTCTCCCTCCTCCCTCTCCCTCTCTCTCCCTCTCCCTCCCTCTCTCTCCCTCCCTCTCTCTCCCTCCCTCCCTCTCCCTCTCTCCCTCCCTCCCTCTCCTCCCTCTCCCTCTCCCTCCCTCCCTCTCCCTCTCTCTCCCTCCC